>NC_046371.1:19707125-20007125 GCF_011125445.2 Fundulus heteroclitus
AATGTGGTCAATGCAAGTATATTTTTCCTCAATCCTTTATCCTCATCACATAATTGATCCACTTCAGCATATTTAGAAAGCCTGTTACAAGGCCCACACAGCAGTGTAACACATTATAAGTGGAACTTAACAAACGTAAGCCTCTATAATTAGAGGGACTCTAGGGTCAGCCTATGATGACTTAGGAATCAGCTTAATAATATTTTTATGCCATATTAATGGTATGATACCACTCTGAAACAGTGTTTCAATAACTTAGGACTTTTAAGAACATCATTAGCCAATTTATCAACAGCCAAGGCTTTAAGTATTTTGATACTTTCGATTACTTTCTGCACCTCTTCCACAGTTATACTTCAATTCAGCAGCTCATTAAAACAAAAATAACTCAGTGTTTGTTTCAAGTCTTTGTATTACAGATGCTATTTAGAAACTGCTCATCAAACTGCTGGGAGCTGTTACAGGCAAACAAATTTCTGTAATCCTTTTCCTCCTGTTCAACACCTTGCCTGAAATACAGATTTCCCACTTTCATTTACATTCTCTCCAAAACTGCTCTGAATGACTGGTTTGCAAATGGTCCAACAGAAGAGTAATTCCCCCCCCGCACCGCCTTTTATACAATCTAAGTTTTTTTAATTTTTTTATCATAAGCTGATTTAGAGGAAAGTTTTGTATATTGCTTTTCATGAAATTTGATCTCTACATTTCAAAATAAAAAAAAATCACATGAAGACTCCAGCACATAGTGTGCAATTAATCATTCCAAAATGGCTGTTTAATTTTTAGTTTAACTGTATTACTTTTTATACACGTTTTTATTTTGGGTATGTCATTACTTTATCTAGCATCATACAAAGACAATCACAGTAGTTGCTATTATCCTTCAGTTTTACTTGATTTTCTAACTGCACTGTGATGTTGTAAAGGGCTACATAACATGTCTCAGATTCAAGAAAATTATAATGCAGCTTTCTTAATGGTCTTTTATTTTGAAAGACAGGACTATTCCTGGTTCCTGGACAAAACGTGTCTGTCTGAAAATGTAAAAGAAGCACTCCTTAGGAAATGTACATTTATCGTCTATCATTTTCACATGCTGTGCATTTTTATCAACAGATCAGAATTGAGCACACGTCATAAGATCTACATATGGTACTACAGTATAAATGACCAAACTTTACCCTGACTGAAATAGATGTAAAATTGTCATTTGTAGGGTATATACTTCCATTTCATCTATCATTAACAAGGAAGTGTGGAGGCCACAGTGACTGGCCTCCACACTTCCTTGACCAAAATCCAATAGAGGATCTCTGGAACGTCATTTTTAGGTCCATCCAAAGCCACCAGGTTGCACCTCAGACTGTACAGGAGCTGAGAGATAGCCTGATCAGGATCTGGGAGGATATACCCCAGGACATCATCCATCATTTCATGAGGCAGCTGCCCCATTGTTGGTACAATGACATTTCAGCATCGGCCTACCTGCAGCATCAGATATTCAGTCCCGCTTTCTCTGTGACTTCATATTTAGCCTCTGTGGCTTGGTCATTTTAATTTTCACCAAATGGTGGCATTCTTTTGTTCCCAAACACATTACGCCTCCCATATCAGTATGTGTATCCAACATGATTTATTTTCTTCCCAACTGAGATCTGGTGTCAACATGAAACCTATTAGTCAGGCAATCTACCAATCTGCCCTGCATGGAAGAATGGCAACAAAAGAAGCCTTGTTGAAAAATTCAACAGAAGTCCCCTTTAAGGTCATGTAGGGGACACACAGACATTTGAAAGAAGTGTTTAGGGATGGAAGAGAGCAAAATTTGACTTTTTGACCGAGCCGTAAAATGTTGGTGCAGCAGAAAAGTTGTACCACTGCAACATGGTGGTGGAAGCATTATGCTGTGTGGACACTGAATGGTGTTCAGCATTGATTGGAAGCTAGATGGAGCTAAATGCAAGGAAATCCTGGAGGAAAGCGACTTAGAAGACGACAATGGCATTAAACATGCAGCCAGAGTTTCAATGGATAGGTTTAATTAAAGCATATTTATGTGTTAGAATGGTCAAGTCAAAGTCCAGACATAGATCATATTGGGAATTTAGGCCTGGTCCAAAAAGATCTGCAGCTGGTTATCGCAATAAATCCTAATAAAATGCATCAACATTTGTAGTTATGTGTCAACTGTGACAAAGAAAAAGGTTTGCTGAATATGGAACCACCAAGTTCTTCATGGGTGGGTCTTTTTTTTTTTTTTAGCAATTTCATATCCAGACAACTGCTAGACCCCCTTTTTTTTGCCAATACATGACATTTTTATTTTGTTTAATTGGGAGTAAACATTTATACTAGTCACTAGTCATTTACACTGATCTGTAAAACTTAAGTAAAGGGTTTCAACGAGACTTGCTACCCATTTTTCGGCATCCATCTTTCCCTTTGTCCTGACTCACACTGAGGCCTGAAAAAAGGGGTTCTTCCCTGCATAATGACCTGGTTCTTTCAACAGAGATCCTTAATAACTGGCACCAAATAACCCATTCACCCCTTTTGCAAACAGAATTTTGCTTCTGATAATTTAGATGCCCTTTGCTAAGTACAATGTCATAATAGATAGAACTTGGCTGGTTAGTCGACTTGTTTGCAACATGTCAGTCGGAGACTTTTCTTGCTACAACATTGAAAGGTTTGTTAAATAAAATTCAGATAACAAATTATTCTGTTTTGCTTTTGGGAAAGGTAATTACTGCAGAAAGCTTAATTTCTTGAATTATTCAAAGAACTGCTTCTTAAACAATTGTGATCCTAACAAGATTATAGTAGCTTTGTTTAATTGTTTCATTCTGACAAACAGCAACAGACAGCTGTGAGACCTTGTAAGCACAGGGTGTGAGCCTTCTTAACTTTTGGAAATTAATTTAATTAAGAAGACTTAAACTCCTGTCCAGCATCCCAAGGACTAGTATTGGCATTAGGATAAATCAGAAGTGAGATGCACGCAGATGATTAGAAAAACCCTTGTGCAATCATGTTCACACATCTGAAAACAGTTTAGCTCGTTACAGAAGCTACACAAAACTGACCTTCCTTTGAGCAGATTGAGTTAATGGAGCATCACATTTGGGTGGGTCAATTAAACGCTCAAAATGGCCAGAAAAAGAGAACTTTCCTCTGAAACTCGACAGTCTATTCTATGTTCTTAGAAATGAAGGCTATTCATGCGACAAAATTGCTAAGAAATTGAAGATTTCCTACAAAATGTGTGTACTTACTACTACCCTTCAGAGGACAGCACAGAACAGGCTCTAACCAGAGTAGAAAAAGAAGTGGGAGGGCCGGCGTTGCACAACGATTAGCAAGAAGATAAGTACATTAGAGTCTCTAGTTTGAGAAACAGACGCCTCGCAGGTCCCCAACTGGCATCTTCCTTAAATAGTACCCACAAAACACCAGTGTCAACATCTACAGTGAAGATATCTGAGATATCTTCACTGTAGATATCCATATCTGAGACTGGCCAATAAAAGAAAAAGATTAAGATGGGCAAAGAACACAGACATTTGACAGAGGAAGACTGGAAAAAAGTGTTGTGGACGGATGAATCCAAGTTTGGGTGTTTTGAATCACAAGAAGAACGCTTGTGGAGACGCTGAACAATGAAAATATGCTGAAGAATGCCTTGACGGCCATCTTTACGCATGGTGGAGGTAGTGATGGCTGGGGGTTGCTTTGGTGGCTGGTAAGGTGGGAGATTGTACAGGGTAAAAGGGATTCTGAATAAGGAAGGCTATCACTATCACTTCCCATTTTGTAACACCATGCCATAAACCCAGTGGACAGTGCTTGATTGAGCAATTTTCATCCTACACACAGGACAAGGACCCTAAAACACACCTCCAGTTGTGCAAGAACTAGTTAGGAGCAGAAGCAGGCAGCTGGTATTCTATCGGCAATGGAGTGGCCAGCACAGTCACCAGATCTGAACCCCATTGAGCTGTTGTGGGAGCAGCTTGACCGTATGGTACGCAATACGTGCCCATCCAACCAATCAGACTTGTGGGAGCTGCTTCTGGAAGCTTGGGGTGCAATTTTTCCAGATTACCTCAACAAATTAACAGCTAGAATGCCAAAGGTCTGCAATGCTGGAATTGCTGCAAATGGAGGATTCTTGACGAACGTCAAAGTTTGATGTAAAAAAAAAAAAAATCTTATTTCAAATACAAATCATTATTTCTAACCTTGTCAATGTCTTGACTCCATTTTCTATTCATTTCACAACATATGATGGTGAATAAGTGTGACTTTTCATGGAAAACATGAATTTTTTTGGGTGACCCCAAACTTTTGAACGGTAGTGTGTTTATTTGCATTTTCCTAAAATTACTATAAAGCACTTAAAAAGTAGGTTTGTTGCATCATTGTCATTAATTCTATTCATTCAGAACTGAATTTACATCTTAGTCTAAAGGAAAAAAGGTTAGTTTAATTTCACTTTTGCCATAGTTAAGTCTAACCATCCCTTTTGTTTATGGGTTGTTGGATGTACTTGATAGTTGTATAACCAGAAGTGGATCCTTCCCATTGACTTTTTCTGCTTCTAGCAGGCAGTGATGGTGTAGGTTTCTTACACTTTGAATAGGAGAAGTGAAGTCCATGTTTTTTTTAGTGATTATTTTTCCTTTTATTGTTTTGCAGGCTGAGCCGCTCTCTTATGTTGGACCGGGGGAATTAATAGGCATCGGAGTGCTTGCCTTTGTCATCATTTTCCTCCTCATACTCTTCATCGCCTTCAGGAAGAAAATCAAATTCCGGAAAGACTCTGACCCAGGTCCGGGGACTCAGGCTGCTCTGGGCATCTCGACTGTTTCCTCAGAAGCAAGCTACATGCTACACAAGACTGGAATGGGGATCGAGGGGATTGAGTTCAAAGCCGTGCGTGTGCCAGGCTCACAGGCGTCCACGGGTACTTATGGTGAGGTTGGAGGCTGCAGTGGAGGTCCTCCCCAGGTCATGGTGCGTCCTACTGCCCACTCAGTCCCTCCAGGAACCGACAGGACCACTTCCAGTGAAAGCAGTCAGGTGTGCATAAGTGTATATGGGCATGTCTAAGTCAAAATTATTTGTTTCCATATCACAACACAACCTTGGTTCTAGAGTTGTAGGTTTTTACAATATTTTATTTAATAGAAAGAGAGCCTTTATTATTTTACTTATTTCTATATTTTACCTTTTTTAACCAGAAAACCCCCAAAGGTTAACATCTTGTCTAAGATTGTATACAATTATCTTGTTACAAGCTAAAAGCATAACTTTATAAGAACTTTAAACCCTCACATAGTCTTAAAGGAGCTGGAAGCAGACAGATCAGTCCAGAGGGAGCAGATTTGAGCCATGCAAGGAGGAACTTTGAGTCTGAAATCTGAGTGTAACGTTGTTTAATTCACCTTAAGAACCACCTTTATGCCAAACAATGAGACATCTTGATGCTAAAAGGTGGTTTTAAGCTTATCTACAATTAGCCTGAGATTAGAGCCATTTGAAAAAAGTATGGGGTCATTTGCTCCCTAGTTGCAGAACTATTCTTGATTGTAAAAATTTTCAAAAGGGCTTCATACACAACCTTGGGGGACTCCTTTAATGTGAGCTTGACATAACTGAAAAAAATACTGAAAAATGAATTACCACTTTAATGCTTTAATCAATATTTCAGTAATTTTATCAAGCCAATTAATATGACTGCAGAGCATTCACTTTGTCATTATTTTGTTCCATTTGACATTAAATTGTCTTTTATACTAAAACCGGAGAAAAAATAAAGTTCTAGATTATGTCACTATTCGTACATTATACTTACAGACCATTGAGACTGTTTTGATGATACTAATCATTCCCATAATACACTGCCCGTCTAGTTCATCCGTACATTTATCTGGAGAAAAATAATTTGGCTGAGACAAGGGTTACACAGGGTTTACAGCAGACATGCAGATAAGTCTGATCGTGACAAGGACTCAGAATGATACAGTTTTAAATAAGGTTTAACATATGGGTCAAGATCCAGAAGTGATTTCTGGACATCCTTGTTTTGGTTTCATGTACAATACAAACACACCTTAAGCCAAATGTTAATGCCAAAGGCACTAAAAAATCAGTTTGAGCCTCTGCAACAAGCCGGCCTTGACAATAGCTACATAAAGGTGTGCTTTAGCCGTAGACGTATTATTGCAAATGTTACAATGTTGAAGCATACACTTGGGCTTTGTAGAAGTCCTTTTATTAATATAAGATATTCACTAATCAATTTTCACATCAAAACTTTAAAAGAACTTGAAAAAACTAATTGTAAGATTGCAAATGAGGCATTGTACTGTTCATTTACTTGCCTCTATGTTTTTTTTTTTTTTTTCACTGAATATGTGCTGGGGAGTATATTACGTGTTGTGTTGTAACAGACAGTTTTAGGCCCATCAGCTTCTTTTGATGGTGCTATGCTTCTCTAATTAATTTCCATGTTATATGCTGGGAAACGTATTATTAAAATAGCTATTAGGAGAAACATGATGTTCCTGAGAAGGGTTGCACCAGTTTTACAGATGAATTACAGAAAAGTCTAATTGTGGCAGCGACTGAGAGTGATGGTGTTGTAGATGATGTAGGTAGTAGGGAGTGAAAAGGGTTCTGCTGTGTTCTTTTAGACACAATGGGGTATAACAATAACTGAATAGGCTAATAGGAATAAAAAAGGTTGTATTGCAATCCATGTTGTATAATATTTGTAGATTTGGTGCCTTACAGCATAAGCGTTATAAGACATTGTCGTGGTAATCAAGCCTAGAGAAAAGATTCACATCTACACTTTATCAAAAATGCTTGTGGTTCACTCTTTCGCCTCAAATAAATCCTGTTATATTAAAGCCCATTAAATGATTATAAACATCTGGGCTCTGTAGCATGTAGGAAAGATTGTTCAAGCAGATCCAAAAGAGGTATTCCTCTGTTTGTGACCTTAAGCTCAGGGGCATTGGGTTTTTGCAGCAGGATTACCCTGGCAAGTCCAGGGTTATGACCTCTGAATGGACTAAAATGTAGTGATTCAATTGTCTAAGTAAAGATCCAGACCTAAATTAGCGTGAGATGCTGTTGCATGACCAAACAGGCTGTTTGTGCTTAGTAGCCCCCCACTTAGACTTCATTAAACACTTCTAAACGGTTTAATGAAGGAAATTCAAAGAAGAGTGGGAGAGAATCTCCCCTCAGCTATGTAAGAAACAAACTGGTTGACAGTTACCAAAAAAAAAAAAACACAGATGCAATTGTTATGCCAAGTGTAACACAGTCAGTTATTGGGTGTAGAAGGCAATTACATTTTTTAGATAGTGCCAGAATGGTTTGCATAGCTTTCTCTTAATAGGTGAGAATCATCCTTTAAAAATACACATGTTAATTTAGTCTGATTTTGTCTAATCTTTGATCTGAAAAACCTGTGATAAAAAAGAAAAAAGTTATTTTTTTTTTGTTCTTTTACATTGGGGCATTTAGTTTTTAAAGCAGGTTAATTTATCATCTTAAACAGCTGCAAAATATGGAAACTATTCAATAGAAGTGTCATCATCCTTAGGCGTTTAGGTTTTTGGATTTCTATTGTGTCTCTGTTGTCATCCTTTCCCTGTCATGTTCTCTAAGGTTTCCCATATTAGCCTGTTGTGTATTGTGTTCAGCTCTTGAGTTATTCTTGTGTTCTGTTCTTTGTACATGTTGAGTAATTTATGTTAAATTGCTGTTAGACAGTTCCCTTTGGTAAGATAGCTTCTTTGTGTCTTTGTTCAGCTCCAACTTTGTTAATTAGTCTTCTTCGGTCTCCCTACTTACTTTCTGCCTCAGCTGTTCCACATAATCCCTTGATTAACACCCCTGTTACTACCTCCACTCTATTTCCGCCTTTATACCAATAACTGCTCCCCTTGCTTTACCTGTGAGCTCTCTCCATTTTGTTATTAAAGTTGTTCAGTTCCACAAGTCTGCTGTTTCCACTCGGGTCCGTCAAGAACCAGCAAACATGACAGAAGAATCCAACCAATTGGACCCAACAAATTCCTTTTCTGATAAAGGCTGCAATAGATTTACACACTGACTGCAGGTATATTGCAGCACAGTGGCCCACGCTGGTAGACCCCGGGAGCGTTTAATAGCGGCAACTGATGGTGTGCATCAGCTAGATATGGATTCTGCTTCATCCTCCTCAGGGCTTGGATGATCTGTTGGAGGAAGCTCAGTGGAACTACCAAGGAGCATGGTTGTAGATCCTACAACAGTCACCACCACCTCAGTCACAGCTCCAATCTTCTCCACCGCCACCTGTCTGGACGTCTCTTGCCGTTTAGTCCTCTGCTTGCTACAGGCAGCCTCGTCATCTAGATGCTCCCGCTCCTGCCCCGGAGGATCTGACTGATGTTCCTCCCTGCCCTGTCACTGACACGAGGGTGTCAATACAAAACCCCCACTCCTGTTTCAGAGGTTCTGGTTGACGCCTTCACTCCTTTCCCAGCATCATCTGCTGCTTCTCCAGCACTTTTCTGCTTTCCAGCAGCAATGGGCCCTACATCCACAGCTGCAGTTTCATACAACTTACTCAGCCTCTGTCAGCTTCTGAGCCTGCTGTTTGTCCACCTAATACGCCAGAGCCCACTAGTAGCCTCAGGCTGCTGCCACCTCAGAGTGTCAGAGCGCGCTTCTAGCCTTAGGCTGCCACCTCCTCTCAGCACCAGGGCCCTAGACCTTCCTCAGTGCTCCTAAGCATCAGCCTCTCTTCATTGCATAGCCAGGCTTCTCCAGCACCTCCTGCTGCTTCTTCAACATCTGTCAGCGGTCTGCAGCATAGTGCAGTTTCCAGATCTGTGCCATTTTCATCATCCGCTGTGTCATCATTCTTGTCATCTACACCTCCTTCATCATCATCTTCTGCACCTCCTGCTCTGTTATCATTATCAATGCCATCTTCACATCCTGTTTTGCAATTTACGGCTCCAATTAAGCCTCATGTGGCTGATCCTGAGTTCTCTGAGGGGTTTGACAACAACCTGCCACATGTTCCTGATCCCAAGTTCTCAAACAAAGGGATCTAGGTGGGCTCCCTATTCTGAGCCTGAGTTCTCCACATAGATCCCTGATTAACAGACCTGAATTCTATGTCATTCTCCACTTTTGCATCATTATATAAGCTCACTGATTGTCATCGTTCATTGCTGGATTCTTCCATTAAACTGCTATATAAAACTGTCACTTTCTCATTTTACATCCCATCCTTTATTCCAATACCAATTCTTCCTGTTACCTGTAAGTTATCATCATTTTATTATCAAAGTTTTTCAGTTCCACAAGTGTGCTGTCTGCACTGGGGTCATTCACTAACCGGCAAACATGAAAAAAAGGATGTTTTTTTAGCAGAGAAAAAAATGTACGTTAAGCAGATTCAAAAAGTACATTATTTATGCTCATTCTAACTTAAACATGTGTGACTGTAAACTGTTCCTTAGTATTTTCTGCATAATGTCTCTACAGATGAGCACCTTCCTCTCAGACATGTCTAATGTCCGGGGTATGGCTAACAGGAGAGGCATTGCAGTGTGCAGCGTGGCACCCAATCTCCCCTCGGCATCGGCCCATCGCCCAGAGCACAATCCAGCCCACAAAGTGTCATGGGAGGGCAAAGAAACCAGAGAGAAAGGCCTGGAGAGGCACAGAGACGAGAGGGAGGAAGAGTGGGGGCAGAGGGCTTTTGAGCTGGAGAGGACCCAGAGGGATAACAGTCCGCAGGGTAAGACTGTGGCATCCTGCACGCACAGATGCCCACACTCGCATAAACACACGCCTTCCGATCACAAAAGGTAAAAGAGTACACAAGCCGTGAACTCATTGTGCTACCACCACATCACCATTTTCACTGCAAGAGCTTATTTCACAGTGATGTGTGCCTTTTGATCACAGAACATCACAGAAAACGACCCTGAGTAGGCAAGAGTGCTTAAAACGTCATTTTTTTTTTTTTTTTTTTTGCTTTCCCTTCATTTCACTGTTCTGTTGGCTTTCCTTGGAGCAATAAATGATAATTTAACCCTCAGTGCCATTCCTCAAATTGCCAATTATGTCATATTGGATCTGCCTGACGTCCCTAACATCTTACATGCACTTGTGTACGAATGGACAGAGTAATCAGGCAGAACTGATGCCTTATGTTCTTGCCCTAATTTTCCTTATAAAAGTAAAGTCCAAAATCAAAGTCCCTGGAATATGTCTGTATGAAACAATCCCAACCTTTCCCCCCAATCTAATTTTTTTTTTTCTTTATGGCATCCGCGCTTCAAGGGCTTTTTGTCAGCTCAGATGTCTAGAACGTGAAGGGGAGCAGTGAGACATTGTCAGATAGTTCCATTTCAGAGTGATATTTAGCTGCCAACCCTGTCAACAGAACTGCAGTTCAGTTTGTTCTCTGTCAATGAAATTATCTGTCTGTATTTCAGAGCAAAGGTGGATGTCAGATATTTTTCGATTCTTCGTCCGGGCAGTTGTTTGAATAATAAGGCTTCAAGCTGGAACTTCCTGCTCATTAATTATTGATTTCATCCTGTGAGAATAGGAAATAAGTTGTTTTATTTGTTTATTCCCCTGCTGAGCGTATGCAGGGAAAATAAAGAATTGCACAAATAGTCTACAGACACAGCAGGGTCTATTAATTAAAATGCGATTGAGATAAATGGCAAACTAACACCCAGACTACTGCGTTAATGACTAGTCTAAAGTGCTACTAATCTATTTAAAACTCTTTAGTTACTTGTTAATGCCACACAGACCGGAAACTACAAACAATAATTAAAGCTGTAGAACAGCTTATTATTCAACAGATAGAAATACACAAAACAGGTGCATCTCTATCAATTGAAATAGGATGGTAAAGTTCATTCATTTCAGTAATTTGATTCCAAAAATGTAAACAGATTCATTGCACACAGAGTGACATGTTTCAAGTTTGTATTCCTGTTCACATTATGATTATGGCTTACAGGAAAATATAGTTTCTCAAAAATCGGAATACAACATAAGACCAATAAAAAATTATTTCTATTACAGAATGTCGGCCTTCTGAAAAGTATGTCCATGCACTGTATATATCACCAAGCTAGAACATTTTTCATTAGTAATAGAAAAGAATAAGAATAATCCTAAACTTATTTTCTCACTTTGGATCATAGTTCTGTTTAGCCATCCATTCCCTCAGCTCTCAGCAATAAATACTTCATACTATACTTTATGAATAAAAATTGTTCTAATAACAAATATTATTTTTAAATTACTGGTATTCAGCTTCGTTCTCACTAACGGAGTGAGCACTGGACATAACTGATCAACATGATCAGTGTTTGGGCTCTTCTGATTCAGTGGAGCTTTCTGAGTGTTTAGTTATGATGAATCTGTCCTTAGTAAATGGCACCAAAGGCTTTTAAGATAGTGGTAATCAAACCATCACTTAAACTTTTTCTTGCTCAAGATGGCTTAGTAAATTACAAACCTATACAGCATCTAATCTTTCTTTTGTTATATACATTTTTTGAGAAAATAGTTGCTAATCAAGTGTGTGAATATTTACACAGTAATGATCTGTTTGATGATGTTGAGTCAGGTTCTGGAGCTCATCACAGCACTGAAACAGCTCTGGTGAAAGTGATCAGATATTCTCACGACCTCAGATAATGAACTTGTGTCAGTACTTGTCCTGTTAGAGCTCAGTGCTGCATTCAATAAAGTCGATCACAATAATCTATTAGAAAGGCTTGACCATGCTGTAGGGATTAAGACAACAGCACTAGGCTGGTTGAAATCCTATTTACAGGTTCCAGTTTGTTTATGTAAATGATACATCTTCTTCAAAAAAAGAAGATGTAAAGGGGCAATTCTCTTTACTACCATATTTTTCAGACTATAAATTGCTCCTGAATATAAGTTGCATAAGTCAAAAAATGCATCTTAAATAGGAAAAAAAACATACAGTATATAAGTCGCACGTTTATCTTGTTTATCGTGAAGTTGGTCTTAACTTTTTATTTCAAGTGGCATTAAAAAGCCTTAAAAAGTCTTGAATTTAACTTGTCTTATGCTGTAGGAACCCTGACAGTTTGTTATGTTCCTAACAGAGCATTTCGCTCTCAGACCACAAGTCTACTGGTGAGTCCTGGAGGTTCTAAAGGTAGAACGGGAGGCAGATCTTTTAGTTATGAGGGTCCTCTCCTGTGGAACCAACTTTTAGTTTTAGTCCATGAAGCAGACACCCGGTCTATTTTAGACTAGGCTTAAAACTTTCAACTGAACTTGTTTGCTAACTGGGGTCAGCTGGAATGTATATAGGTCTATTTGACTTACAGTCTGTTAGCTTCAATTGAATATACTTTTTTTCAAGTGAATTGAGACATTTTTTGTATACTATATAAAACTGAATTGAACTGAAAATCCAGCATCACATAATTTGTCAAGGCTCCTGTTGCATGATTTACTGCATCACGGCAGCGTGGCAGGAGGCAAAAAGCTTGTGGCTCTCCTGAGGTGTTAAAAATTGCCTAGCTTGCAATAATACTGGCTCTCAGCACCTCCATAATGTTTGCACTAGTGTCTCTCATCTTTATCATACTTCACAGATTGTCTGTGGTTTCTTGTTCATACAGATTTGCTGGCCAATCCAGTACAGGGGTATAGGTACTTTTGGCAGTGTTGTCAAATTCAGCTGGAAAATGAAATCAGCATCCCCAAAGCGCTTGTCAAAAGATCAAATCATGAAGTAGTCCACTCTGCTGGTAGACAGCTGCTCTGGCATTGGGCTTTAGAAAACACATTGAAGCAACAGCAGTAGATGACATTGGCTCCCAAATCATCACAGACTTTGGAAACGTTACTCTGAAACTCAAGCCATTTGCAATGCCTTTCACTGTTCCTCCAGACTCTGTTCCAGATTTCCAAATTAAATGCATTTTTTTTCCATGTGAAAAGAGGACTTTGACCACATAAGAATAATTCAGTCCGTTTTTCTCCTTAGCCCAGGTAAAACTATGAGTGGCTAAAATAAAGGAATCCAGCAGGTGTACCTCCTGTGCTGAATATGTTTGTGACGGTTCTTTAAAACCAGTGAATATCACCAAAAAGTTTTGAATTTGTTTTGCTTCAAAATGCTCTCAAGGCTGCAGTTATTTGCTTTCCTTTTGTACCTTATTATATAACACCTTTTCTTTCTACTTAACTTTCCATTACCGTGGCAGAGACCTCTTGTGGAGTTAATGAATGCCTGCTTGACAACTGTCAAGTTTCAGCCTTCCCCATGATTATACAGGCCATCCTGTTAGTTTTCAGTATTGAAAATCCTATTTTGGTCATATTTATTTTTTGAATTTTCTGAGAAAAATTACAAGAAAAAAATGTCAAAATTTTGACCCTGCTTTTAATGAATAGTTTTTACGTTTAGAATTGGATGACTCAATTGAATTAACTTTTGAACAATATTTTAATTAATTAAGGTCCACCCATTATAATTCCAACATTCTCCTTTGTGGATAAATACAGTGAATTCAGTTAATTCACATTTGGAAAATAAATTGGGGTCCCACGTTGCTAAGGTTTTGGCAGACAAAAACAGGATTTTTTTTATGAATATAAACTCATAAAGTTGAGTTTCAGTTTGGTTGAAATGCCACAACTTTTACCCCAGTAATTACATAACGGCTTACAGAAAGCAATTTTTGAGAAATATATTTATTGTTGAAAGGAATCAGGACTAAAACTGTTAGGGTTTTGTGAGAATACATGTTTTAATTTAAAATGTTATTAACTATTGTAAACAAAAGAGAGGGCAAAGATTAATGGGAATGTTTAAAAGCAGCCAAGTTGCAAATCTTCCCTAATAAATTAATCATGCTAACATTCCATTTATTGCAGATAAATTAAATGTGAAATTTTGGAACCAGACACTTCATTATATTTTTACATTTGAGCTTTAAAGGGGACTTAAATAGTTTGAGTAAAGAGGACATTCTAAGGCGTGTGTTAGTAGGTGGATTAAAGAAAACTTATTTGTTGTTTCATACTTTGGCAAAAGGGAACTTATGCAATGGCACACTAATGATGGACCAAGACAACATAAAAGGATGGGAATGAGAATTTACCTTTTTACTAAAGCTGATTGTTGGTAGAATCCTCTTATTCTAAATCAGAACAGATGCAGCTCCACTGGCTGTCTTATTCCTTTTTGACTGATGGTGCTGTCTTACTGAGCACATTCCCAAAGGAGCATTACTAGCTCCATAAACGGTGGACCATGAATGCATAGCGTGGCTCTAGAAAGCTGAGGGTGATGTCCAGGCATCATTCACCTCATGGCTGTAAATAGAAGGGCAAACCCTAAACGGCATAAAGATTGATTAGTCTTTAATATTCTGAAGAGAAAATCTGCCATAGAGATGAAATGCACGATGCAGGATCTCATTGACTTTAAAAAAAAATTCTTTTTTGTTTTCATAACTGGCTTAAAATATATATATAAACAAAAAAAATAACAGTTAAATACAGTTAAAAAAAAAAATATTTAGGGTTCAACTGACAGCTTCAACAGCTGCAGACTAAAAAAAAGTAAAATTTCTTACTTAGTTTTAGATTGTATGTTACAATGCAAAAAAAAAAAAAAGAATAAAAATCACAATTCGTTACAGTTTTAGGAATATACACAATTGTTGTGTATACCAAACAGTTCTAAAACTACAGTTACCAGTTGTATTAAAACATTGTTTTAATGATTGCCTTGAAATGGTTGCAGAAATGTAGCAGAGCGTTTCCTTTTTTCTCCCCAAAATGGAGACTTCAGTTCCCGAGTATTATTGATATTATTCAACCACACAGGTTAAATAATTTCAACACTACATATAATCCAAATTAAACAAGGGCACAATGATGACCTTAAGGATCCACAGCACCTATTTTACTATATTTCTTCTATTTAAGACTAGTTAAAAATATTTTTAATAAAGCAATGTGATTTTACCTCAAGACCCAACTTGCTGTCAACTTAGTGTCTGGGTCTAAACCTTAGGCTACTATCAGCCCCGCCCTGATGTGATATGATCTCTTCGAGGGAATCTCAGTAACTTTGCCTGCAAACTGAATTCTAGCGGAATTAGTGCATTCATTTATTTTGTTTCAATTGTTCTACATTTTATTCCAACTGTTTTTTATTTGCTTTTACTCTATTTTTATTTTCCTATGTTTTAATCGTGTAAAGCACTCTGCTTTGTCCTTGTACTGAAATGTGCTATGCAAATAAATTTGCCTTTCCTTGCCTTTAAAGAAGCTCAACAATCTGATAAACTAGGCGGGCTCTGATCTGGGGACCCTTCTAGAATCTCTAGAGATGACTTTTCAAAGAAGGATTCTTTACAAAATGCTGAAAATGATGGACAACCCTAAGCATCATCTTCATCAGACTGTTGTACAACAACAGTGTCTTCAGTCAGAGGCCTGTCCAGAGCCGCTGTAAGACAAACCGCTACAAGATATCCTTCTTGCCTGCACCCATCACCATCTACAAAAACCTGCGGAAAAAATCCCCATGAATTACACCAAAATTGAATTTCCCTTTGGTGGCTATTAAAGTGTTTTTGAATTGAATTGAATCACTATTTTTTTAGTTCTTTCTATCTAAAATATATTATTGCTTATTGCTCCTTTAATCACATAGGCAAAGTTGCAACTTTTTAATTCTATGCAGTTTTAGTCTGCAAAAAAGATCAGTTTTTGGAACCTTGCGTTCCGTTGCTTCTGCCTTTCCCATCCCTCCCACATTTGGAATAATTATGTGAAACCAGGCATTATATTGCTTTGAAATTAGAGCACCTGGAAGAGCAATGTACCTGTCTCTGCCTGGGTTCAACAGACCGTGTTGCAGACAGGTTTAACAGCCACATGCCAACTCATTGCAACACCCAAGTACCTGCTGTGCCCTTTCGACACTTGTCTGACAGACAGTCACTCAGAAGCAAGCCGAGGCTTTGAGTAGATACAGCCTTCTAAATAACTGCAAAGAAAAGCGGCATCAGGGATCACGCTGATTTGTAAGCATCCGTTTCTTTGAAAAGCACCTCTGTCGACATGCACGTCAAAGGTGACCAAAAGAATCTGGTAGATTTCTCCACATGAAATTTAAGTTGACTCGCCTTCAACAAAAATAAAATGTCAGGTTTAGGTCTTGAAGAAAGAGTTTTGGCCTCTACTTTGCATCCACGTTTTTCAAAACTTGGGTGCTCAAGCTTTCCTCTCAGTCCTGATTCATCACCTTATCCGTCAGTTAATTAATATTTTAAGGAATCTCTTCCCTTTGAAATGTTTTTTTTTTCAGTCTTGCTCTGAAGAGAAACAGATGAACAAATATGCTGGATATCAGCTTAATACCTATCGTTGTTCCAGATGGCAGTAAAATGAGCACACAAACTAAAAATGCTTCATTTCAGAGGTAGCTCTCTCAACAAAAGACTCACAGATAAAGCAGGCACTGCAAACCCAAATTAAATTGTTTATCTAATTGTATTCAGAAGTGAATGCATGATCATGTCAGGCTGCCCGCTTTCCATCCAGAGCTGGCTACATAGAAATTGGATTTTTAGTTAGGTGGAAATCTTTTTTTTTTTTCTGTCGCTCAAGACAAAAGGAGCATTCTCAGTCAGATCCATTCTTTCCAGACTGTTCTTCCATGGCTCAATCCGAATACCCTTATAGAGCAAGAAGTGTGTCAACGGTCGAAATGATTAGTGCCATCTGCATAGTGCAGTTAGTAAAGAAGGAGGTAGGAAAAGTAGCCTGTATGCTCCCTCCCACGGCTAGTTTTACCTAGGAACCCCGTGACGTCCCTTACCTGCACAAAGAACCCTTTAGGTATCCCACAATTCTTTGCGTGTTATAACATATCAGCGCAGCCCCGTTAGGCAAGTCAACAAAAATGTCCATAGAGAAGATATTGCATACTCTGTAGTTAATTTTCTGACAGCTGTAGGCCCGGATTTGACCCGCATCATCCATGTGTGTTTCTGTCAGGTAATGACGTCAGAGTTAAAGGCTGTCAATCAGCACAGCAGTCTAAAGCTCCCTTCCTGCACACGACAGAGTTCATACTGTTGACCACATGAAAGGTCAAGAAACAGGAGCTAGAAGCAGGAGCCAGAAGCTATTATTATGGGTATTCGGATGGAGCCCATCAATATGAAACGTTGACTATTTTCATACATCTCTTATAGTCATCTTCTATGAAACAGCCTCTGTTTCTTCTCAACCTCAGAGTATTTTTTCTGGATTTTTTCCATGTCTCCCTGCATTGATCTTAATTTTTCTGACATAATCAGGTCCTCAGTCATCTGTTGGCTCTAAAAAAAAAAAGAGGGGGGGGGGTTGGCTAGTAAGTGACCCTGCACATAAAAAAATATACATCTGCATGCTACACTTTTTACATTGTTCTCAAAAGAGGATTTCTTAAATCTACAAGGCTCAGTTTTTTTTTTTTTTTGTAATTACTTGGTTCAAATACACTTAGAAATAATGTGATTGAATTGTTTCACTAAATGATGTAAGTCTAAAGCTCAATGTGTCCAGTGCTATCTAATCATAGATATGAAAGTTAAATGTTACAATAGTATATATTTTTACATAATTTTCATTATAATTCATATGATTTTGATATAATTTCTATGATTCTAATTTAATTTCTGATTTATATGATTTATATTTGTATTGTATGTTCCAGAGCTGGTGGAGGAAGAAGTGGCATGTCTCTCAGACTCCACCTCTGAAGAGCGCTCCCTCAGTTCCTACACCTCTGAGTCGGTTGATGACAATGGTAGGAATAGATGGCTGAAACCACTTGACAGCACATTGGGCCTCTCAGTGTTTCATTATTGACTGTAGGAGATACTGTAAAAAAGTACTTGTCCCATACAGGTTGCTTGTGGTTTGTGGTGTTTCAGATCATGACACAAATTTTAGAACCACACTAAGATAACTGGAACTAAAACTAAATATTATTTCTAAATGATTGAAAAACAATTCTGGTAATACAGAAAAAAAGACTATCCAAACAACAAGGCCCTATTATGAATTAACTATGCTAACCCACATGTATTTGATCTGGTTTTGCTAGCTGCACCCAGGCCTTATTACTGCCAGATGTGTACGATCAAGAAATCACTTAAAAAGAACCAGTCTGGCAGTATAAATTGAGCTAAATGATCTCAAAAAGCAACACATCATGCCCCGATCTAAAGAAATGACAAAACAGTTAAGAAACCAATCCATTCACTAATATCAGCCCATCAATGATCTCAAAACCAATTCCATTGGTTAGGAATCCTAAACCCACAGTGGTAGCCATCAACATCTAATAGAGAAAATGTGGAACTGTAGTGAACCTTCAGGTGTTGCGACCAGCTACAATTACTCCAAGAGCACATTGACAACTCATTCAGGAGGTCACACAAGAACCCAGAACTGCATCTGAAGCACTACAGCCTTCACTTGCTCCACTTCTGACATATTTTACACTGTTCCTGGTCTGTGTTCCCTTGGAGACCCATCACCTTTATTTTCCTAAACTTGCTTTAGCTGGATAAGCTAACTTTATATAGCATGAGTGGATTTATTATGTGTAGCAATGTAGTATTTAAGAGGTCTTGTAGAATAATTTGGTATTTTGCTTCAGAATTTATATGCACGACCACAAGATCTTGTGTTATCTCAAATTTAACATTACTATTTATTGTATGAGCCAATTTTGTTTAACACAAGCCTATTGTAAATGTACTGGGGGGCAGGCGGTTGACTTTAACAACACTTGACTAATTGCAGTAAATTAAAATGTATACAAAAAAATCTGATTAGTGTACATGTTTCTTGGGTTGTATCCGAACTGTATTGCACACTTCAAGTGTCTGTTGTCTTTTATCCCAATAAAGTAAATTTATGTTTATTTGCTAATTTTATTAGCTATGTATAGGCTGGTTTGAGTCATGGAAATGACCACGTTGATGTGCATCCAGCTGGTGTTCTGTTCTATGGAAAGGGGATCCATGTCGATGCTGACCTTCCTGTCTAATCTGAGCAGCTGTATTAAAAACAAGCTGCTTTCCTTATTGAGCACCCAAAAGCCCACACACTCAGAAAGAAATTGTGTGTATTTATATATATATATATATATATATATATATATATATATATATATATATATATATATATATATATAGATAGATAGATATGTATATAGATATGTATATAGATAGATAGATAGATAGATAGATAGATAGATAGATAGATAGATAGATAGATAGATAGATAGATAGATAGATATATGTGTGTGTGTGTATGTATGTGTATTAACGAGTAACACGTCCCCACCTTGTCTTTTCAACATCTGCTCCTACGGCCTCAATTGCATTCTTATATATTTCAGCGACACATAATGAAGACGCACTGACGTTTCTTTTCTTCTGTTTTTCTTTGTGTTTCCCTTCTAGCATCCATAGTCACAGTCATACGTCTAGTCAATGATGCTGTTGATGATATTGAAAGTGAAGGTATGAAAGCACGTCTACTTTTAACTCCTCTTTCTCTTTTGTGCCTCTGTTCTGATGCCAAACTCTTTGTTCAGTGGTACAGCAAAAATATACTGTGCACATAATTCAGCCCAGGCAGGGCACTTGAATCCCCATTCTTATTAAGAATAAAACATCCTGCTTAGATTTTCAATATTTTTTGTCAGTTTCTGACACCGTGTCTCTCTCCACTTCAATTTTCCCTCTTTGGTTCCTGTGCTGTTTGTCTCCGGCTTTCTCTGACTTTGCCTTCCTCTCTCCCTTTGAAGTGTCAAACATGGACAAAGAGCAGCAGTGGAACAGCCCGGGTGAGTGAGACGCAAAACAGCTGAAAAACATGTTATTAAAGACCCTTCCCCCCCGACTTCCCTTGCCGAGCCGTTATCCTAACCATGACCTGTTGTGTTCTTTACATTATTATCATTAATGCATTTGGTGCACTCGATATAATACAGATTAGCAGATTCTGTTAATGCCAATATAAAAAAAATATTTTATAGCTCATAATTTAAATGTAAAAGAGCATTTCAAGAGGCCTGGTAGCGGAACAAACTGTATGATGTGTTCTGATTGCTGGTTCTCATTGAATTAGAATATCATGGCAGAGATAATGTAATTCAATTAAACAAGTACAACTCCTATACTACATAGATTCACACAAAGTGCTATATTTCAATTGTTTTGTGGATGATCATGGCTTACAGCTAATCAAAAACAGAAAGATATATATTTTTTAATTTAGAACATTACATAAGTTACACAAATGTCAGCTTTCTGAAAACTATGCCCATTTACTGTCCTGCATATGAACTTAATACTGGGTCGTACTTCCCTTTGTGTGAATTACTGCCTTTATTCTTTTGTATGACGTCTGTCATCTTTTTTCTATTTTTTAATTGAGACTTTGCTCCAGTATCTTTGGTATGTGTTTTGACAGTGGGTTACAGATGATTGGCAACTGGTATCAAAACATTAACGAATTTTCAACAACTGCAGTCACGTTTTAGTAATCCTAGAGATTACTTTATTGGCTTTTTCCAGATTTGTCATTTTGTTCTATCAAACTTGAAATTTCCAAGAACAACTATGTATAATGATTTGGAGAAACCTCTTATGAAACAAAAAGATAGAACTCATTGAATTTCCGCTTATGATTCATTACTGTATGCTCAGAGTGCCCGTACACTGAAAACTATATAGAAATGGGAGGGAGAGCTAAATATAATATATTGGGGATGACTGGAAAGAATCCATTAGTATTGTTATGTCTACTTTTACCTGGAACTGCTTGTGAGAAACTCAGTACAAAATTGGGCATCGTGTAAATATAACTTCTAATGTTTTGCATAAGATCAGACCTCATGTCTCCCCTTTATTTATCATATGTCAGAAAGATATTGCTGCCTTCTGCCATTATTTCTGGCAATGTAAATAATTAAAAGGTTCTTCCATATCTGAAGAACTGAGCAACATTTTAAGAACTGGATCAAAAGGGTCCCTGGATTTTTCTTTTATTCTTTGTTTGCCTTCGGCAGAAACAGCATTTGCGGTGTAAACTATGGAATAAATTATTGTTGCTGGCTCAGAAATGTATTATTTACTGGATCAAGGATAACCCTCTCACTTTCACTTTTTGATCTAGGGAGATGTTTAGGCTTATAATAATAATAATAATAATAATAATAATAATAATAATAATAATAATAATAATAATAATAATAGATCTAACTTATGTTGCGCTTTTGTAAACACTCAAAAATCCTTTACACAATCATTTAAAAACACATAAGTGATCAATTACATACTACAGAAAACCAAGTTTAAATTGGTGGGTTTTGAGATGTGATTTTAAGTTCTGTAATGAGTTCCTGATGGTTTGGGGCAGTGAGTTCCAAAGGGTGGGGGCAGCGGCAGCGAAGGCTCAATCCCCCATAGTTGGAGGGGCCATATTATGAAGGGACTTGTTGGTGAGGAGAAGAAGCTTGTACTGCATGCGGTATTGGACAGGAAGCCAGTGAAGCTGTTGGAGGACCGGGGTGATGTGATCTCCAGACCGGGTGCGGGTGAGTAGGCTGGCGGCAGAGTTCTTTATGTATTGTAATTTTTGGAGATGAGGGGAGGGAGGACCGTAGAGGAGGCTATTGCAGTAGTTGAGTCTGAAGGTGATGAAGGCATATATGAAGATTTCAGCTGCAGACTGGGAGAAGGATGTACAGGGACGGGCAATGTTGCATAGGTGGAAGAAAGACGTTTTGGTCATATGGCTGATATGTGTATGAAATGAGGGAAGTGGGAAGAGTCCAGGATGACGCCAAGGTTACAAACGGAGGAGGTGGGGTAGACATCGTGACCGTCAAAAGTAAGCCTGAAGTTTTGAACAGAGGGGGAGGGGTGATTTGGGACTGGTGATGAGGAGTTCTGTTTTGTTGCTGTTGAGTTTTAGAAAATTATAGTCCATCCAGGTTTTAATTTTTGAGATGCAGTAGGTGATATTGGAGATAATGACTGGGGTGACTGATTTTGTAGATATGTAAAGTCGAGTGTCATCAACATAACAGTGAAAATAGAGTCTGTGATGCCAAATAATCTGTCCAAGGGGTAACATGTGAATAATGAAGAGGAGGGGGCCCAATACCGAACCTTGGAGAGCAACATGAGTGGCGAGGGAGTTATTCTACATAATCTTGTTAATAAAAAACAAAATGGCAATGGTCGGAGAGGTAGGAGATGAACCAAAGGAGTGCTGTACCCGAGATGCCAATGGACTGAAGACGGTGGAGAACGATGTTGTCTTCTATTGTATTGAAAGCGTCGGAGAGGTCAAGAAGAAGAAGGATGGATATGGAACCAGAGTCCGCGACAAGGAAGAAGTCATTGGTGACTCTAAGCAGAGCAGTGTATGTGCTGTGGTGGGTGCAGAATCCAGATTGAAAAGTTTCAAACAGTTGGGAGGCGTGAAGATGTTAGTTGAGTTGGGAGATAACTGAGCGTTCCAGGATGTTTGTGGCTAACAGAAGATTTGAGATGGGTCTGAAGTTGTGAAGGTGATCAGGATTGAGGCCAGTTTTTTTTAGTAGAGGTGTAATGGTGGCAAGTTTCAATGGGGAACCGATAAGGGAAGTGTTTATGATATGAGTTATGAGATGGACAAGGGTGAGAATACAGGTTTTAAGGAGGGGAGATGGAATGGAGTCAAAATGACAGGATGAAAATTTCATGTCTATGTAATATTTGGTAGTGTCTGAGAGGGACAGGGGAGAGAAAGAGTGCACATCATGCTGGAAAGTGAAGCTGAGGGATGTAAGAGAGAAAACTGTAGGCACCAGTGGAGACGCAGAGGAGGTGGATGTCAGCGAGCTGTGAATGGTTTGTATTTTTGTATGAAAAGATGTCAGGACGTTATGGCAGTGTTCTATTGTGAATGTAGAGGTAATGTTATCTTGTGGTTTGGTGAGTTTTGTAAATGTATAAAATAGAGTGCAGGGTTTGAGGAATTAGAATGGATAAAGTCCACGTAGAATTTAGAGTGGGCAGATTTGAGTGCTGAGTTGTAAGTGTTGACGGAACGTTTGTAAGCTTGGGCATGGGCCGTGAGACCTGTTTTTTTTATGGAGACGCTCACATTTTGGGTGATTCTTTTTTGAGTTCATGAAGTTCAGGGGTGTACCATAGGGCTGAGGTGGAGAAAGAGACTGTAGCTGTTTTAAGAGGGGCTAACATATTAAGGCAGGAGGAGGGAGTGTGGTTGTAAAAATTGACCAGTGATAGGGGAGGTCAGAGGGAAGAGGGGAGCTAGAGGTTGCAGTGGATAAAGAGGAAGAGCGTGAGTCAGGAGAGAGTGACTTTAGCTTTCGGAAGGTTATTGTCTGTGTTTGTTTGGTGGGGGGAGTGGGGATGGTAATGTCCGAGGTAGTTGCCAGATGGTGAGAAATGGACAGAAATGGTTTGTTTCTTGATGTCTGGTCTATCCTGCTTTTGCCAGATGATTTGTTCTAACTGTTGAGCAGGGGTCGGTAGTTTTTTAGGGTGCTCCCAGGTAATTGGTAGTTGAGTGTAGAGGATGAGAGTTGTTTTGTTTTTTACTTGTAGGTGACTGGATCTTAAATCTTTTTTTTATTTGTTGCTGGGTTATTTTCCCCATCTTTGTATAAATTATCCTAATATTGACTTATTTTGTACTGACAATTAATTATAAATCATATAAACAATGATACAGGGATGAGTTGTAGGTCAAGGCTTTATTTCCTTTTCCATTTAAATGTTATATCTATCCATCCATCCATCCATCAAATCCATTAATCAACTTTATTACTACGTGTTTTTTCCAACTTCTGTATTCAGAGCTGTACCCCTCTAGAAATGTACTATTATTTACTCTAAATTTATAGTAAAGTTTTGCATTAATACCTTAATATTAGCTTAAAAATATTAAAACACAAGAACTTTTAGTCTGGAAAATATTATATTTTTACATGAAAAATGTCCAAGTAGCTCTATCTCCACCCTTCCTTCAGACTGTGGCTGCTTATTTTCCAAATTAAATGCTACATTTACTTTAATAATTTTTGGACTTGAGCAACGCTTCAGGGCTTTTCCATCTTAGCCCAGGTAAGACGCTTCTTGTCTGTGTTCCAGGAGTCGCTTAAAACAAAGAATCTGAGAGAGTTACAGCATATCCTGGATACATATATGTGTTGTGGCTATTTAAGCACTACCTTCAATTACATACTCTAAGAATCCTACCTAGATCGGCCTTCCCAATCCTCCCAAAATCTGTTTGTGCATCTTTTTTGACCTTTCGTGCCTCCCTGTATGGGAAAACTATTAGGTCAGCAGTCTTCTCAATGATTGTCTAGGCCATAAAATGTCCCTAACAGAACATTTGTGTATTATAAATCCTCTGTTTCAACCTTTTGGTGACATTCCAATTCATTGAGTTAAACCAATATATATATATATATATATATATATATATATATATATATATATATATATATATATATATATATATATATATATATATATTAAAACTGGGAAAAAGAAAAAAAAAATGTCACGTCATTATTGCTTTTTGTTTCAGTCGGCTGTAAAATGAAAAAGTACTAGCCTTCCAATCTAAAGCTCCCTCTCATCTCACCAAAACAGCTCAACCCATCTTGCCTTGCACATGGAGTGTCTTGACATTTCCAGTGCTCTCTAAAGTAGATGTGTTGGCAGCGCATCTTTACTGTGGGTGGGTGGGATTGGGTTTTGCTCTAGTGCATCCCACAGATGTTCAGGCAGATTTGGGGCTGGGTAACCACCTTGGACTATTAATTGTTTTACTCAAGCTGCTGTTGGCAATTTTTCCATTTCCGGGTGGGTTGCATTGTCTGTTTAGAAAAGCTGCCACACTTTGGGAGTACAGTTTCTCTAGAATTATTTTAAACCATAATTGTAGATGATTTTAGGTGATATCTAAACTAGAACAGAACACTGTTAGCTTTATAAAATATTTAAAGGTCTACTCTGAACAAATTTAGGGTTTAAAATATAGACTCTTAAATAAAAGCATGAGGTTAAAATTTCAACAAGACAAACTGTTTTACATCTAATTATCTGTTTAAGAAAGGCAGAGCTTTCATCCCAGCATTTTAGACAATCTCAGAGGATTGTAAAGGCACTTTGAGCAAAGTCCCACATCTATACAGAAAGGCAGCTTCAAACACTTCCTCTTTCACACTAAATAGGGCATCAGCCACAGTTTGACCACTGACTTTCCTCTCCAAACAAATAAATCATTGCTTGGCTTCTACAAACAGTAACCAATATACAGAAAAAGATCAGCTTGTCTCTGTCTGGTGCTTGTGCTACAGACTTACAGTCAATATAAGCCTGTAGTTACAGAGTCTGTTTGTTCTCAGTTTCCCTAAATTTCATGGGTCTAACAAGTATTTCACGTTTGACTCAGTGCAATACCTGCATTTATTCACCTGCTTGTTGAACTACAGTCAAGGGCACGCATTAAATGAGATGACGCATGTAAAAGCTATCTGGTCAATTTTTGTTTTTATACTGCTTAAACGCACATTCTTAATTTCACACATATAATGCAAGATTGATTCCTTTTAGGACTTACAGCTCTCGTTTTTTGTTAACAAAAAGTCTGATGCAACTTCTGTGGTACAAAACAGGAAGGTAGAACAAATTCTATGGTTTAATGAGATGGTTATAGAAGCTAATTATACCAAGCTGTATACGAAAGAGGCTAGACAGGCAAAAAAGGGGGATATTGAAGAGATGATTAGCTTCAAATCAGTTGGAAACATGCTAGAAATTACTGAATAATAAGTAAAAGTATTGTAACAGCAGGAAAAATTACAACTCCAATCAGTTAAAGATACTTGTTCAGAGGGACCTTTGGGAAGAGATTGAAAGTGAAAGTTGAGAAACAAATGTGAGATAAGCTTACACAGTATAACATATTACATAGATGCTACTGCACATCATCTAGATTGTATAGGCTAAAGCTCCTGGATGATGATTTGTGTTGGAAATGTAAAGAGGAAACTAGTACTTTCTGCCACTGTATGTGGGATTGTGTTTTAATTGGACCTTTTTAGACTCCAATTCTTGATATTTTTTGTAACTGGTTTGGAGAAGAGATCTCCTCAAATCTAGGGCTCTGCTTAGTGGGGGATGAAGCTCAGGTACCCAATATATCCAAATGTAATTTTTCTGTAGTTTCAGATGGTACAACAACAGCTTGCCGGGTAATTTTAAGACATCGGAAGGCATCAGTAAGGTCAAAGGTGAAAGAACGGGTTGGTGCAGTGACTGAAACTGCATCTTATAGATGTATGCTCAGTAGATTAAATAACAACAAGGGGAGGGGAAGACCCCTCAGGACAGGTTTTGGGACGTCACCAGGATAATGGATAACTGTGTATGTACTTAGATATCATCTGGTATTAATTTTCCTTTGCATTTAGTGCCTATGTATGAGACAAAAATGTGCTAAGTCTGTCGCCAGAGTTAATTGTCTTATAAAACGTACTATATATATATATATATATATATATATATATATATATATATATATATATATATATATATATATACTTGCTGTTGTTGCCATCTGTTTAATAAGTCCTTGCCTTTTTTCATGTCTACTATTACAGATTTGCATGTAAACATCTTTTAATACTCTAACTAAAAAAGGACCCATTTCCATTAAATGTATTAACATATCTCAGCAACAGTTCATTTTTGTTGTTTTTGTAGCATTATAGAGTTAATGTGCACATGCAGATTGGGTGGTGTGGATTTTGTTTGTGTTTATCTTCAGATTCAGTAGAAATATGCAGAAATATACTCCCATTGTAATGTGTTTCCCTAAATATTCTTCACCGTGTTTTTTTCTGTGTTCAGAGGTTGTTTTTTAGACTTACAGCATCCAAGTTTTTCTTTCCAATGAGACGTCTCTTCTGTTTTCATTACACCAATAGCAAGGCACCACCTGCAGAGCAAGGATGAGATTTGTTTAGAGTTCATCAAAGAGTACACTTTGGATTGTAAGAGCATTTTTTTATTTATTTAGTTATTCCCCTATTTATTCCCCTTTTCATTTAAAAATCCAACCAGAAACCCAGATATTTCCACAGTGGCATGCTGAGAAAAAAATTAAATAAAAATAAAAAAAATCCCGAATGTTTTCTGATTTGTTGGCATGGAAGTTTATTAAACATCTCCTGTCCATGTGTGTCTTGCGCTGCACCCCAGGAGCTGGCACTCTCCAGGACACTAATGAAGTGTACGCTTTATCCCACACAGAGACTGACTGACCCCTCTGGCTCCCCTCACTTCATCGATATGATACCTTTTCACTCACAGCTCATTAGCCAAACCATGAATTATGCAACCTGCATGCTGTAGTTTGTAGGAAGTTGGGCTTCACTGCTAAGCGAGTCTTGCAGAATAATTCACCCCAATGAAGTGCATGTGTCCCAATGTACCATTTTATTGACTGACTCCTATTTTGGGCAGTAGTAAATGTTCTGAAATGAGTTAAACAGCTGAACTTTCATAGTAAGCCCCATGAATGGCCTGCAAACTTGCAAATGGGAAACACTCATATTAAAAAATATATATATTTAGACAGCAGAGATAATACTGACGAGGTTAAAAGATGTCATAAATTATACTCATACTGCAATATCAGTCATTATGTACCATGCCTTGCTGAAGTATTCACCCCCCACTTGAACTTTGTGTTAAAAAGAGGGTAAAACCTCTGACTTAGGAAGAGCAAAAACTGATTGATCCAAGTGTCTCCTCTTTGTATTTCACAATCTCAGGGAAATATGTTTCCCCTTTGTTAAAGGACTAGGGTACAAAATATTTATGTTTGAAAGGTTGGTAATTTCCTGTTTAAAACCAAATGATATCAGCAGAAGATTACCTGACAAAAATGTAATGCAACATATTTGAATGAAAAGGTGGAACTGATGTAAACTGATTCTTAATATTTAACAGTTTTCAGAGAAGATAAACTGTAAGAAGAAAGTAAAAGAATAAGTACTTGTTCATGGATATAGTTCAAACGCAACATAAAAATTAAACACATTACTGACATTTGCATGTCATAACAAAACGATTGTGATTGTCTCATCAAAAAATAAATAAATCACAGACATCAGTTTACTCTCCTGCAGCCGAATTGCCTCGCTCGGTTCATTTATTGTTCCTTCCTTTTCCTTCTCTATAATTTTGACCATCTCTGTCACATACATTTTCAGGTCCTCCGTCTTCATTGGTCTGTCCATTTTGTTCTGGTCTTCCCCACCATGTTCCTGATTGCCTGTTATCCTGTAAGAACTGATGGAGCTGCATGGAGGCATAGTGGGAAGAAAACCTGTTACACGTTGCAAAAGATTTGACTCGAAGGGGTTCACCTTTCAGCAGGACGACTCTAAATCTAAGATGTAAAGGCAAAACTGCAATGGAAAAGCTTAGATCAGAGATCTTCAACTCCAGTCCTTGAGGTCTGATTTCCTCCAACTTTTATATGTGTGTCTGCTTCAACACACCTGAGTCAAATGATCAGGTCATTAGCTGGACTCTGGAGAACATGAGTGCAGACTGAGGAGTAAATTCATCCATTTGATTCAGGTGCGTTGGACCAGGGACACAGTACCAGGACACCAAACGTCAAAGACTGGATAGATCATAGCATGGATAGGTAAGAATGGCCTAGATAAAATCCAGATTTGGATCCAATTGAAAACCTGTTTGCGAAACCTAAAAATACAAGTTAGTGGCATGCTTTTCAAATTTGTGTTTGTAAAACATTTTCAGGAGCAGCTATAATTTTCTCTATAGTTCACAACTGTGCACTACTCGTATGTTGGTCTATCACAAAGTGTGTGATTTTAGCACGACAAACTATCCATCCAGTTTCTAACACGTCTATCCCTTGTGGGGTCACGAGGGGTTGCTGGTGCCTATCTCCATCTGTCAATGGACGAGAGGCGGGGTACATCTGGACAGGTCGCCAGTCTGTCGCAGGGCAACACAGTGACAAACAGGACACACAAGCCATTCACATACACACTCACATCTAACGCCAATTTAGAGAAGCCAATTAACCTAACAGTCATGTTTTTGGACCGTGGGAGGAAGCCGAAGTACCCGGAGAGAACCCACACATGCACAGAGAGAACATGCAAACTCCATGCAGAAAGACCCAGGTCAAGGGTAGGACTTGAGTCCAGGACCTTCTTGCTGCATGACGCTACCCACTGTGCCACTGAGCAGCCCAAGACAAACTATAACAAAACCATTTAAAAAAGTTCATGATTTACAAATGTTTTTTTCAAGGCTTTTTTGTGCTTGGCTCACCTCAGTCTACCTTCTGTTAGGATTATGAAATGGTTTTGAAAAGGCAGCTAATTTTTACCGACATTAAACCTATTACGCCGATCATATCATTCCTCCTCACACTATCCAAAAGACAGTAAAAGAGGCTGTTTAAAGAAAGAACTTGATGCCTGAAGCAGTTTAGCATCATTAGTGTTCGTGCAGCGGGGCCTCGGGCTCCTAACGCAGCATGTGAGCTTGAATACTTCAGCTCCTCATTAAAATAATACTTCTTGTCCGTAAAACACTCCGAGCCACCTAAAGAGAAACTCTTCTGTCTTTTCTTTCCTCAGCATACCAGTGGGAGACTTCCTTTCAAAGTCTGAGCTGGCTGTCACCGTCGCGGCTACATCCGCCAGAGGTGGGTTCCCATTGCAACCTCGGTGACGCCCAGCAGAACATCAGACGTGGAGGCAGCACACGCTCTCTCCAGCTCGACTCCCGAATGATGAGCTGTAGTGGTGACAGAGGCCACGAATGGGACCCGGAGAACAGGCGGAGGACCTTCCAGTGGGAGAGGAATCAGTCCGGCGAGTGGGAGAGGAGACACACTCCCCACAGAGAAGGAAAGAGGAGGCACGAAGGGGAAGGGAATAAGACGGAGATGAGAAGCAGGGAGGTGACAGTTCACCACAGAGAACATCTGCAGCTGTATGACCACGATGGTGTCGAAGACAGCTCCTCGCCTATTTACGAGGAGTACAGAGAGGATAGCCATGACCCCGAGCCAAATGAAGACTCGGAGAGTCTTTATGACACTCTACCCCCAACTCGGCGAGCCTACGAGGGATATCCGTCAAGCCCACCGGGCCTCAACTTGCACCCGGCTCAGCTGATGCCCCCTTTGAGGGCCTGGGATTTACAGGAAGAGCAATGGAGGGGATCACTGGATGAACAGGAGAGACGCGGCTCTGCCGGTCTGACTGGTTCTGGAGACGAGCTAGAGAGACTGCTGAACCTGGTGTCACTGAGAGCCAGGAGAGCTACGCGGACAAATAGAACCTCCACCGGATCCGAGCCCACAACAAGCTGGGACGGGTGCAAATGAACCATTAAGCAGACGGTTTAAAGCGTATTTAAAGCATTTATTAATCCTTCATAATTAACAAAGAGGCAGTGATTCTCTCTGACTTTACTTTGCATTTATAGTACAACACCTTTGCTGCAGCATCTAAAAATAATTGTACAAGAATATAAAAAAAAAAAACACACACACATGCCTCTATTATGCTTATCCCGGTGTAAACAAGCACTAATCCACCACCAATCCCCAGGATCTTCGATAAGCTGCAGGAATCAGAGGAAATTCATGTGTTCTCTTGACGCCTTCACCTGTGCCGCATGAGAGTCGGCCGCGATTGGCTGCGAATCAAAGCTGTTACATTTATTATTTAGAGCCACTGAAGCAGTGCGTTCGGAGCCTGTCTGTTTCTTTTTTGGGATGATACCGACGTATGTCTACTTGTTGTTGTGCGCTTCGTACATTGTCTTTCCATCAGATCCCACACATGCAGCCCTACAAACAGACCCAATCACTTTGTGAACTCAGCATTGTATTTCTTGGAGCTTTTATTATTTTCCCTGGCACATGCGTGTGGGTTTCTCTGGGTCGTTTTGGAAAAAAAGCTCTTCACCCACGTCCTACAGACAGCCTGAGAGATGCTATTAAGACTGCCAACAATGATACGCTGGGGATTTCTGCTTAATCATTCAATTATTCTATGAATATTTATTTGATAACTACTCATTTGTGAGAGCCTCTTTCATGTACACATCATGGGTACATTTTATTATGTATTTTTAGTTTTTTTGCTAAGAATTCTGGTCCACTATCTTTCCTTGATTTGCATTTATGTATGAAAATGAATGCTCTCTGTCGACTGCCATTTAATATTTAATATGTATGATTTGGTAATCAGTATAAAGTGACTCTCAAAAGCTTTCAGACTCTCCCTGAACATGCCATCCTAACACAACGGTGGTGGTATCATGCTGTGGGAAGGCTTTTCTTCAGCACTGGCTGGGAACTGGTCAGAGTTTCCTGGAAAGATGGATTGTGCTAAATGCAATGAAGACGTTCCTGACATGTCTTCTTCCAGGAAGAGGCCGATGGGTCACCTCCCAGCAGAACAATGAGGTTAAACGTGCAATGTTTTAGATTGAAGAACAGTATGATGGTCCAAAGTCTAGAGCTGAATAGAGTTCAACATTTAAAGCAGGAATTAAAATCTCTGCTGTGTACACAATCTGACTGAGCTTGATCCTTTTTTTTTTTGGGAAAAGAATGAGATGACGAAACGTTTATTCCCTAAATGTGCAAAGCTGGTGGAGATAAAGCCCTAAAGACATGCAGGCTTCATTGCTGTGATAAGTAGCTGAGTCAGAAGGCCTTGAATACAAAGGCCTGCCTTACTTTTATCTTTAAGATTATTAGAAAGCCATGTATCTTTTTTTTCTTCTCTCTCTCCACAACTTTGCACTACTTTGTGCCGGTTCATCTCATCAAATCCCTAGAAAACCCATTGAAATGTGTGATTGTACCATTAAAAAATATGATAATGTTCAATATATACGACTACTTTTGCAAGTCACTGTGTAATACAGGACTGTCTCAGAAAATTAGAATATTGTGATAAAGTTCTTTATTTTCTGTAATGCAATTAAAAAAAATGAAATGTCATACATTCTGGATTCATTACAAATCAACTGAAATATTGCAAGCCTTTTATTGTTTTAATGTCGCTGATTATGGCTTACAGCTTAAGAAACCCAAATATCCTGTCTCAAAATGTTAGAATATTGTGAAAAAGTATACTAGTAGGCTATTCAACTAATCACTTGAATCGTCTGATTAACTCGAAACACTGCAGGGTTTCCTGAGCCTTGAAAAACACTCAGCTTGGTTCAGTAAACTAAATCACAAGTATGGTAGTGGTTAAGAGACGACATAAGATTCTCACAGTAACTGGTGTACTGACCATGGCATTACTGTCCTTGATTGGCCTGCCAATTCCCCTGACCTGAACCCCATAGAGAATTTGTGGGGTATTGTGAAGAAGAAGCTGAAAGACACCAGACCCAACAATGCAAATGAGCTAAAGGCCGCTATTGAAGCATCCTGGGCATCCATAACACCTCAGCAATGCCACAGGCTGATTGCCTCCATGCCACGCCACATTGATGCAGTAATCTGTGCAAAAGGATTCCCAACCAAGTACTGAGTGCATTAATGGACATTTTCAAATGTTTGATTTTGTTTTGCTGTTATAATTTTTTTTTTACTAGGTGTGAGGAAATATTCTAATATTTTGAGATAGGATTTTTGAGTTTTCTTCAGCTGTACGCCATAATCAGCGATATTAAAACAATAAAAGGCTTGCGATATTTCAGTTGATTTGTAATGAATCCAGAATGTATGACATTTCATGTTTTTTAATTGCATTACAGAAAATAAAGAACTTTATCACAATATTCTAATTTACTGAGTTAGTCCTGTATATACGCATTCCTTAGACAGACTGATGGAAGTCTGGAAGCCCACCCTTAAAACTGGTGTGAACATGAGAAATGGATTCCAGGTTTTGTGTTGAAAGGCTCGGAGAATGATGTAGAAATGCAACCGTGACGTGCAGAATCACTCAACCCAGGATGTGCACATGCCTGGCGCTCTCATAGCGCTGGATGAATCCTGCCATGCTCCTGTCCGTACACAGCAAAGGGGTTGCAAATCGAAATGAATGAGCTCTATGTTGAACATCACATGAATTTGAATTTAGATCATTTGGGTATAAGCCATGCCGGAGTCCAGTGCAGCTGTGGATTTGGAACAAGCCAGATTAAACATCTGCTTTCATAGTTCTAATCATTAATGTCCAGCCCTTAGTTGAGCTGATGCTCATGGTATAAAGGGCCGGTCCTGATAGACAGACTTGTTGCGGGAAAAAGGAAAACATTTACATGTCACTAAGGGATATAAACAGCGAGTGACATGCAGGGTGAAGGGTGTAAATGCAAATCATCCACATTTGACAGCATGTAATGAAATTCAAGGGCACACTATTTTGCTGAATTGATTTGCTGAAAGAATGCAGAGAATTTAAAATTGAAAGGTACTCTCCCCAAGGACTCTCCGTGTGAGTGCTCCGACATCAGCCGCTAATGGCCGCGTGTCCTATGGCCCATCTTAACGCGGTCATTATCAGTCTCAGTGTCAACGAATGCAGCCGCGTCGCTCAGTGTGAAGCCTATCAATCCATCCATGCGTTCCAGTTGCTCATTCTTATTCTGCTCCACCCTGTCAGAGGGCTCCTGAAGTGTGTCCCAGCTTCGCACGAGGCAACGGGCCGGGAAGCATCCCAGACAGGTCAGACTAACACATGGACAAACACATTCACACCTGTGGGCACTTTACAGTTTCCAGTTCACCTGGCCTGAATGGCTATGGAGCGGGGGGAAATATCCCCCGACCACCACCCTGATGGAATACGTTAAAAACCATGCAAATTCAACAAGGGATAGAAATTCAACAAGGAATAGAAACTTCTGAATATACCTTCTCTGCCCCTTTTAACTGCAATCCATCACAGCTGACTCATCCTGTAAACTTCCTTTAATGGCTAATGGGTTTTAGGCTTCTTCAGATCACCGATGATGCACATTATGTAGTGGCGGTACGCTACAAAGATCTCCACACGCAATCAAGCAGATTAGTACTTTATTAGAAATAAATAAAAAAGGTGGGTATTTGTCCTGAGAGTGGATAAGTGCATTGCGTTCTGGAGCACTTTTGCTATAATGTCTCTCAAAGAAGACTGTGTCAGATAATTCCCATAAAATATTTAATCTTTTTAAGTCGGCCTTGTCATACTTCTTATATGTCATTCTTTCCCCTCCCTACTAGATTCTGGCAGATTTGCTTGGCAAAGCTTAAGCTCATCAATGTCCTGAGATGGCACGGCGGTGTAGGAACGCCGCCTGCACATGCGTTTACCGTGGAATCGGTCAAAATAATCGTTTTGACAACATCTGAGGTTATTCTGTACGGTTGTTATGATCCTATCTTAGATTGGTCTGGTGGTATAGAATGTCAACAGCTGTGCAGATTGCAGCATAATCTTTTGTTCATTGTGTCATCTTTTTGTTTTCCTCTGAAGCGGATTTGTTTGCCGTCTTGAATAAATGCATCTAGCCTATTGTGTACTATCCTTCATTCCAGTAAATTTATTCCCAAGTCGACCCAATTCAGTGATTGAATCATGCATCTATGATTAGAATTGGTAAATGGTATGCATTTTTTTTTTCACATTCATGTAAAGAAGACAGACATTTATTTGCACAATGTATTTTCTTTTCTCTCTCAACAGTTACATAATGAGCTTGATGCACATCAGCCCAAAGGCTCAAACCGTGATGAAACAGAATATAGTGAATGTAGAAAATGAACAAACAAATAAATGACCGAGAAAGAAAGTTACCTGGAATTTATTTTTGTAATGCTCTTGTAGCATTGATAAGGTCTTGATAATCAGCCCAATGATTTTTTTAAACACATCTGCAGGATGAATTTCTCTTTATAGAGCTAACACCTGCATACACAGTTAAGCCTAACACTATTCATAGCCCTGGTAAATTTATATTTAGTCGGAGGCGCTTGGTATCTGGTATTCTGTATGGAGGATATTCATTTATTTATATATAAAGTGTGGTATAAACCAAAGATTCAACTAAAGTGTGGTACAGGTGAGTAACAAATGGAATAGAAAACAGGAAGTAAGCAATAGAATACAAGATTGACATAAAAAAGGTTATTTAAGAAACAAGGACTGGCTTAATAGTCACGCTTTCTGAGTTTTAAAGCTGTTTTCAAAAGAAGATTTTTTTAAAAAGAGATTTAAAGTTCAGCAGACCTCACCAACAGACTGAGACTGTTCCAGGGCCTAAAAGCTGCAGCTGAAAAAAATCTGCGTCTTCCCTGGTCGTGAGTCAAGTTCAGGGGACAGCTGAGAGCTTTTGGTCTTGAGATCTCAGAGTTCTACTGGGGATGTGTGGATGTAAAAGCTGTCTAAGGTAAAGAGGTTTCAGACCATTGAGACGTTTAAAAACTAACAGCAAAATCTTAAAAACAACTCTGAGAAAAAAAACAAAAACAAACAGGCAGCCAGTGGAGGAAATACAAAACCGCTGTAGATAGTGTGAGTTATTTCCAAACGGTTATGACTGAAGGTGATGTTAGGATAAGAGGATGATCTCAAGCTTACTGTGTCTGCAGGATGGAGGTACCAGTCTGGCTTGGAGGGGAGATGCCGTGTGCTTTCCAGGGGGATTAGCATGGCACATTGGCAGGTAGGTGGGTGAATGTGCAGACAGAGGACTCTGAGATTAAGGAGCTGCAGGAGATGATTGTGGAACCGATGAGCTATCCAGGAGGTTCCTGCGGAGCATCAGAATGTGGCTCGAAAAGTAACAGATGAGTCTGAGGTATGATCAGGGGAGTCTCCTCCTCTAATCTTTGGCTCTGATAAATATGGAGAACAGGAGAATGTATGCTCAAGAGGAGTTTCAGGCGGTGACGGGAGGTCGCCAGCTTCTTAGATACTCAGGTGGATGAGAAGGTTGCATCCAGGTGTGACTGCAACACTCACCTGCCCAGAACACACCTCCAGGTGGAAGATCTGCAACTGTAACAAACACCTCAACTACACTCACACTCAGGGATGGGCACAAATACATCAAAATGTATTTCCAAATAAAATACCAAACACCCACCTTAAAAATATATCAAAATAAACTACAAAATACAGCAGCCAAAAAAACTTATCAAAATAAAATACTGTATTTTTGTATTTTGAGAATATTACAAAATACTTAATTCTAAGAGCCTTTATCTTACATCCCTTCACTGTACACTATCTCGAAAAACATCAGAAAGCAAGAGACTCCTTCCATAATCAGTCAACAGATATGCTGACCCCTCATGTTAGACACCCCAATTTAAATCTCTGCCCTGAGAAATGTTCAGTAACTCAAGAAGCCCTTCCTTAAGTATACTTATTTACTCTATTGGTGGAATAGATTGCCCACCATGAATCAGTAACAATAACTCAAAGACAAACAATCCAGATGGATGATTTATTTAGACATTTAAACGGGTAAGCATTTTAACAATTTAAGTGATTTAACACCATCACTACCACAGTGCACAACCTTGATCAATGTAAGTACCAGAAAAAGTAAAAATAAAAAATCTGGTTGTCACATTAATACTGCAAAACATAAAAAAAAGAAGGAATATCGCAAACTCAAGAGTTGCGATCTAACCTTGTGAACTCAACTTGTAAGCCTTGTGCTGTGTAACCTTACCTTGTCTAAACTGTGGATCAAAAGAAGTGCTCTAGTCTGTAGAAGCAACATTTTAGTTATTCTCACTGCTTGAAATGAGAAGTATAGCCTAACCATGTTAGATATGTTGCATGAATGGCAGAGACAATTCAAATTCCCTTTCTACAGTCATCTAAACAGGGTAATCAAATTCCAGGACCAGCATAGATGACTTTTTTTTTTAAATTCTTGGATAATCTTGTCTGTAGCAATTTAAGCATTTCTCAATTTTAGATTACAAAGCAAAGTAACTTCAGTTACTGAGAATTGTACCGAGTAAAATATTACTGAAATTGTATTGGTAATGCCTTAGATTACTGCATTACTGCAAAAAGCAATGCATTACTGTAGCTTAATTAAATTACTTTTTTACTGCATTACTTCCAACACTGATATTGTGTAGGCTACACACAGTCAACAGTAGAACATTATTTAGGTATATTTCTAAGAAAAAGTTAATCAAAACCGCCAACACTTGTATGAACCAAAACTAGCCTACTACAAGTGACGGAGAAGGTCTCCTGTGGTGCTGCAGCAGCACACATATTGACAATGAGATACAAAAGTCCTATGTCGGCAATAGGCGAATTACACGTAACAAAAGAAAACAGTGTAACATATCAATAACTTTAAAAATGTGATTCTTTGAATTTTCACTGATGAGATCAACGACAGTGAAACTAACCCAGAGTTAGTTAGCAGCTAACATTCAAAAGTTAAATAGCCTAGCCTTACGAACACTGAACGTTACACTAAACAGGAACATGCAATAAAAAGAGTGATTCATGGTTGAGAATAAATGAGTTACTGAAATAAACTAGGTAAATTTGGTTGCTCGTCTAGCTTTGAAACCACTTCCTTGACTGGTCCTGACAAAGCACCAAGTAAAAGATACCTGACTCAATCTAATATGCAGCACTGTGTGTTTTGTGTTGATCATGCAATGTGCCCATAGCAAGTGTGAAACAGTGCCAAAATTCCCTAGTGGCCGAGAGTCCCTGTGGTATCACAGGGACTTGACTGCAAAGGTGCCACAGACACTATTTCATGCTTTATAGATAGATGTCATCACAGACTGTGTCTCACAGAAAGTATTTTACAGTATTTTTAAATACTGTAAAACCTGTTTGCAATTTACAAAAATACACAACACTGAAGTATTTTGATGCAAAATACAAAGGCATTTTCATCATCTCAATAAAATACAAATTACAAAATGAAGCTAAAGCGGAAGTTCAATTGAAGAAACTCATCGCCTGCTTCCATCCAATCAGAGGCCGATCCATCTCTGATATGAGCCAATCAGCTTCGGACCGCACCTCCATGAAGCCCAATCAGCATCCCGCGCTCATCTTAAAAGCAACTTCAAATCCAGGTCTCAGCCTGCTAACCAGCAAGCAACAGCATCGCATCATGTCGGATTTCGAATCAGATGTCCGATTCAACCCAACCCCTTCTCCACCATCGTAGCTGAGTTCATTTGGCTTCCATGACGTTCTTCCATCCTCAACTCATCAGAGTGTTTTCTCCCAGTCTTCAGCACTCCCTATCACCTCGTTATTGGTCCGGCAGAAGACCACCATGTTGGGCCCGGTTCTGCCAGAGGTTTCTTCCCAAAGGGGAGTTTTTCCTCTCCACAGTCGCTTCATGCTTGCTCATCGTGGACAGTTCATGCAAACCTGCGTTTATCAAGTTGGACATCTGTCTTAAACAGATCATCATATGGACTGAACAACTTCTTCTATCTCCACTCCACCACCAGTTTCAGAGCTGGGGGGGACATCCCTGTTCTCATACATCTATTAATGCATATTAAAGTATAATTCAGCATTAATGTTCCTGCTGAGGTCTGAGCGCCGGAGACTTAAATTATTGTATCAATAAAATCCTTCTAATTGCCATTCTTTCTCTGTGAGTTTTTCAGAGTGAAATAGTATTTTGTATTTGAAATACATATTTCAAATACTTGTTTTAGAAAAACTGCCACTCCCTGCTCACACTCCAAACCATGACAAAAAAAAAAGTGTTTTTCTAAATGTAGAAGTGTTGTAGGTACAGACGGTTGTTGTGAAATGTGTTTCTGCCCTTAAATCTGCCATCAGCACATGAAAGACATTACTATTGACTCTGTATAGATCAGCAGCTGACTTATTAATCAATGTTTTTCCATTTGAATATGTTTTCTGGGGATTTTCTGTTGCATGTTTTAGAGCATTTCTCTTCTCATTGTAAAGTGACATTATCAGTTTTGTAGCACTGCTACCATCATCCATTATTGTTATTCTGTGACCTCACAATTGATTTGGTGTTGTTGTTTGTTTTGTTTGTTTGTTTTTACCAGACATTGTACCAGACTGTCAGTTTGATCCATACAGGCACTCTTGCACTTTAGGGGATTTTTGTTGTTGTTGCTGTTTCTCTGTACTTCTTATGACAACGTTAATATTCAACTCAAGATATTTTAGCTACATTAACTGATGAGGAATTGTAGCACACACCTGTCAGGGTAAAGGTTTCTACAAATTATGATGTTCTTTGCAAAAGTGCAATACACGCGGAACAATATAAACAGAGAGGATGGCCATTGTTTTCCCTGTCTATCAATTTATTTGTAACACATAAGGACATTCATCAAAGTGCATTTGTGGTTATTGATTACTGCAGCTCGTCTTACTAGTTTGCAAGCAAACTTTTCTTTTCCTATCATTCAGCCCTTGTCGTGTAAACACCACCAGTAAGTATTTTCTAGGCAAGTGCTGCCTTGACAGAGACAGAGACCTTTTCGTGGATTCTTTTCTTTTTTTCACACAAAACACATTATGGCGAATTTGGGGTTGGGAATGTGGATATTTGTCTGTGTGAGTCTTTTGGTGTGTGCCTGCACTTTTTCTTGTGCTACTGATTTCTGACTTTTCTTTCCCGGCACACAGCCCCCACATTTCATTCCAGGCTTCAAAATAGTTCACGTATCTTAGATACAAAAGCTGTATTGGGGACATAGGGCAGGAGGATCGTAAATATGTAGCCTTCTCTCACTAAAGGCTACACACTCGCCCACGGCTTCGTATGTAATAACAGACCTCAAAAAGTATTGCCATTAAAACATTTGAAGTCTTGTCCTTTTATGTGACCAGATAAAGAAATGTTTGTCCCGACACATTTCTTCTTTTTAATACATATTTTTGTCACACCTAAATGTTTCAAATCATAAGGCTAATTTTGATTTCAGATAAAGATAACCAGACTAAGTCCAAAAATGAGGTTGTCATTTATGAAGAGGAAAAAGCTGACTAAACCATTATGCCTCTATGTGAAAAAGCAACCGACCAAGTGAATGGTGACCTTGTGAGCCTTCTCAATGGCTGCCGTCTTTAGCATAATAAGTGACAATATTCCTAATATTTGAAACCTGCTGGTGGCCACATTAGGTTTGAGATTGGAGTGGAAGTTTAGCTTCCACAGAGGAACAACACCCCTGAATATACAGCCAGGACTACAATATGATAGTATAGATCCAAGCATTTCTATGTGTTAGACTGGTCCAATCAAAGTCCAGACCTAAATCCTGAGATAGAATACATTAGAATATTTGAAATAATGATCACAGGTACTCTTCACTATCTGAACGAGCTTAAGCTCTTTTGAAAAAAAAAAAAAAGATTAGGCAAACTCCTCAGTCTCTGGATGTGCAAAGATGGTACAGCCATACGGTGGAAAAAAAACAAACCTGTAGCTGTAACTGCAGCAAACGGTTGTTATACAACACGAGGCATTAACTTTTAAGAAAGTCTGAGAACCTTGTATCATTTTTTCTTCCTCTTTACAACTGTGTGCTATTTTCCCTACATCTATCTCATCAAATTACACCAACACAGGTTGCATTTTAGTTCGTGATTGTCATGTGAATGTCTTATCGTGCTGGCTGCTTTGTTCTTGCTTTCTGCTCTCTCTCTCAGCAGAATCAGACACCGCACAAAAGGCTCAAACGGGTACAAAGAAGAACTCAAGGGAGACGATTTTCTGTTCTCCTCAGCCTGGTAAAAATGAACGCATCGACGAGTGAATATACCGAAATGAGTGTCACTTTTTAAGCTCAGTATAGCAAGAAACTCTTGCAATGATGTGCTAAATTACAAAAAGGCAGTGCAGGCTGGACAAGCTACAGAGAAGTCTATTTTCAGCAAGACAGCAGCACCGTGCACTACCATAGGAGTTGAGGAACAACATAAGGCATGAAACATGGCTGCACCGTGGTTCCCATCTGGGCTTATTTCAACTCCGACAGAATGAAGGAATGCGGGTATTCAGCCAATGCAGTCCTTCAGAGACGTTCCCAAGGAAAGCCTTTGGACAGATTCTGTTTTGTTAAAAGTTGGCTTGAGCCTCAAGGGACAGAGAAACACTATTTTCATTAAAACACGAGAAACATTGCTGAGAGCAGCCAACATCGTAAGCTCCACATTTTTCTGTCTATGCCCAGTGGCTTACAACCTAGTAGAACAGACATAGAATGATGGGAAAGACCAAAGCCCAAAGGTGTTCATATTGTTAAGTACTAAGCTTAAAATCACCTTACAGGTAGGATTTTCAAACTTGCATTTAACTGTGGAACTGTTTTTAAATTCAGTACCTACTCACCAAACTCATGGATGTCATGATCTGTTGGTGTTGGTGTTTGTGTTTGTGTTTTAGGTTCCTCTTTGTGCTTGTATTTAGATGATTCCTAAATATTGGGTGATTAAATGATTAGATGATTGGTTAAACTCTCTCAGAGCCCCATTTCACAAAGCGTGGTTAGTGGCAATCCAGGGTAAGTTCTGGGGTAAATTCCTGCAAACCAGAGCTGTTTGGGCTAACCTTGAGTTTTTCATACTTTTTAGCTGAGATCTGCACCAGGGAGTGTCGGGAAAGGTGTGTCCTTTTCTGGAGGAGCCTGTATGCTGGAGCACAAATGCTCCACGGAAATCTCTGTTGGCAGAGGCTGATCAGACCACGATTAAACGTCTCATTATTTCCGGTTTAATATATTTTTGAGCATTACCGTTTGTTGCCGCTGTCAATGATTAATCTTACAATCTGAGCACACGCGTCGCTCATATATCACTCAGTTCTGCTCTGAGTTCTGAACAAATTATCTGGGCTACACTGTGTTTTTATGCCAACATCTTTTTATATAATGTAGGTGATGTAGGACATCTTTTAGAGGTAACTGTATGTCGTGCTGTCATATATATATATATATATATATATATATATATATATATATATATATATATATATATATATATATATATATATATATATATATATATATATATATATATATATATATATATATATATATATATATGAACAGTCTATGGCCCAGAAGTTACCTGCATGTGTAGAACAAGATTTAAAATCAAATGCAACACATTGCTTTTAATGTGGTGCAGAAGAAGAGTTGTGCAATATAAGCCAACAAAATTATGGCTCCATCATTGAAGTATGTCATACGTTTTGTACATTGTTTACATTTTAACTTGCTGCTTACAGCATCCTCTACTTAAAAAAATAGGGCCGTCTTTCAGAAATCAAAAATGAGAAAATCACATGAGCTGCGACATGAACCAGTCAGACTGAAGTCACTCTATATAATATTAGATATTTTTGATTACATCTGAAAATGGCCTGGGTCTGATAAAAAAAAAAAAAATCTATGTGTCTGATATGAAAGAAGACTGCATAATGTTTGGGTTACACCCATTAAAATGAAACACCTAATTATTGATATTTAAATAATGTAAAATAATTAAAGACAATGAGTAGGGAACAACAGAGAGATGCAGTTTTTGATTTGGACGGCAGTCCTTACCACATAGGGTGTTATTCTGTATGCGAGTGTCATAAGTGTGCACACAACAGAAACAAAAATGTTAAGTCACTTATACTCCAAATGAGTTGTCTGCTATTTAGAATCTGGACTGGATTTGATAATCTCTTATTCAAAATCAAGGCAAAGGCAGTTTATTTATAAAGCACTTTTCAGTAACAAGATGATTCAAAGTGCTGCACATGAACAAAAAAGAAAAGATTACAGAGATAAAGGGAAAACATTACAGAGGAATGCACATTGTAGTAGGTAAAGATTTAAGACAATTGAACTTCAAACCTCAACATTAACATGTAAAGGCAACTCTAAACAAATAGGTTTTTAACCTTGATTTAAAGGGACTCATGGTCTCAGCACTTTTACAGTCTTCTGGGAGTTTATTCCAGATAAGTGGAGCATAAGAACTAAATGCTATTTCTCCATGTCTGGTTCTGGGTATAAATAGAGTAGATTTGAGCCAGAAGACCTTAGTGGTCTGGAGGGTTGATACACTGTATGCAAGTCTGCCAGGTATTTGGGTGTTAAGCCATTCAGTGATATATAGACTAACAGAAGTATTTTAAAGTCTATTCTCTGAGACTCAGGGAGCCAGTGTAAATTAGTTTTTTAGATCCTGCTGAAACATTAGTCCTTTAATCATGGAAATGTTTTATAGGTGATTTAAAGATGACTTTGAAGACGTGTTTAGATGCCTTTGGCGGTTCAGGTCAGAGTCCCTCAATTCACCCATAGTTCAGACCTGATCGGTGGTTTCTAGCAGAAGCAACTGAAGCTGTTTGCTAACTTTTGATCGCTCCTCTACCGGTCTAAAAATTATTACTTAATTTTTGTTTAAATTCATTTGAATAAAATTTTGGCACATTCATGCATTGATTTCTTCTAAGCATTTACTCAGTGGTTGAATGGGTTCATAGTCACCTGGTGACTAACTGTTCAACTAACTTGAACATTTTTTATTTTGGCTAATAACTATTTGCACACTTTTTAACTTCTCGTTTGGAGTGCTTGTCTGGTACATTTCCCACAATCGCACAGTGTTTTACATTGTGTTGTTAACTCACTGCTACTTGTCTTTTTTTTAACTTAAACATCAACTTACTTGAACAATTAAATGTTTGCTAATAGAAATGAATTATATATTCCCTTTAAGTGTTTCTTTGTTAATGTGGCAATGGAGTGGCGGCCTGTCCTGGGTGTACCCAACCTGTCACCCATTTAATCCAGCTGGGAAAGGTTCCAAGGTTCCTTTGACCCTGAATAGGACAATATAGGTATAAAAAGTATTGCAGAAATAACTGCAGACTGCTTAAAACCTCTAACTATATATACATAAAAAACATTTAAGGGGGTTGAGAGAGACTGAGTAATATTGTAAAGATGGAGAGTAGATTAGGAGAGTAGACTCTGAAATCTGGGTGGTTCTAAATATATTATTGTAAGTGAAGAAGTTTATTTTTGATCAGGGTTAGTGAGAAAGAAGGAGACTTCCATGTTTGCTCTTGGAATTAAGGCTTCATGCAGGGCTTCCATTTATTTTTTTCAATTTGGAAAGTTATGGTTCTATCTCTCTGTTTTATTCAAATACAACACACAGAACGAAATCCAGTGTCTTTTTTAGTGCTGTTCTAAAATATTTTGACATTGTGCAGGTAATTGTAAATCTCAAGTCTTCACAGGATGCCACCCTTTGAGCAAAAACGTTGCATAACATTACCTCCAGCATTTGGTGTGGCAGAGTCAGAACCAGCAATACGAATGTAAACTGTGCTCGGCAGGTAGGAACAGCCCTGCTGCCTGGTCAGGGACACCATGAGCAATTTATTCCTTCACATTTAATTCCGATTAAATAATTCTGACAGGGATTATGTAACATGTCCCAATAATTTACACGGTCTGGGCTGTTTGATGACTGTCCTGCTTGTTTATGGTATTCCAAGCATGCTGGCTGCTTTGGTGACAGACACGGGGTCAAACCAAAGGCAAATACGAGTGTGGGAAAACAGACATGGTGCAATAAACAAAGTCAGTGTTGTGTTTATTCATCGTGCAAGTGATGAAATTGATCAGGAGCTGCTAGTCAGTTTAGCCGTGCTGAGTCCTTATTCATCCATCTGGCATTTACATCGCACAGTCAGCTAAGCCAAATGAAAGCTTTGTTTAGCCCCCTTCTGCTTTTATTTTTTCAGCTCCGTTTTCCCTGCCTGGTTTCTCTCGGTGTCTTTTCTCCGGATCTGGTCGGACACAGCAGGATAGGAGAGGCATGAACGGAGGGATGAAAAGATGTTACATAAAGTAGGAGGGGATTGAAGGATATATCACGTAAGGAAGGCAACAGTAGAGTGGAGAAGTGGGAAAAGTATGAGAGATTACCATTCCCCTAGTTCTTGCTCATTGAGGGGTAGCTGTGTGGGTGATTTTAAATCCATGCCGTTCTCAGTAACACCGGGATTACAAACTCAGCCGGACCTAATCTATGTGCCTAACATCTGCCTCTGATGACTAAAACACATGCAAGCAGACGCATGTATATACCTCACTCTCACATGCTTGAAAAACATGGACACAAATGATTATTAAGGTGCACGTGCAGCTAGGCTCTACAGCACTTTCATATCATTTAATAGAGGCTTTGATCAAATGTATAACATGCCCGAGGTGAAAAATAAGGGTAAAGCATAAAACTGAATAAGAAGAGTCTATGTATAGTAGCGAAAATAAGTATTTAACATGCCGATGTTTTTCTCCGTAAATATATTTTCAATAGGCTGATTGACTGGAGCGTCACTCCAGATGGCAGTAATCCACAGATACAAAGAAATGAAACAACAAAGTCTACAATTTAAGGTAATTCTATTAAAGTAGAATGACACATGCAAAGCTTATTGCTTACTGAAAATCATCAAATATTTAGTAGAACAGCCTTTGTTGGTAGTGACAACTTCAAGGCATCTGTAAGGAGAAATCTGCGGTGTGCATTGCTCAGGTGTCATTTTGGCTCATTATGGCACACAAGCTGTCTTTAAATCCTAAGGTTTATGGGAGCCTCTTCTGTATATTCAGAGTTTTTATTCTCTCTATAGACTTTAAATTAGATTCAAGCAGGGTGGTTTACTGAGCCGTTCTAGCTGCTTTCTTCTCTTTCTCAAGAGTTTCCTTGGCAGTGTGTTAGGTATCATTGTCTTTCTTAAAAGTCCACCATCATCCTCACATTCTTGTCAAGATGGTCTCAATACATGTTGGTTGTGGTGTTCCAGACAACAAAATAATTGAACGAACCTCTAGGTTTAAGATTGTTAGACACTTTTGGTCTGATTATGCTCCTATGTGTTGGAGGCTGTTTTGGTTGTAAAATCTTTAAGTAAAGGAAATATAACAGTTCGCCGTTGGTGGCGCTCTTGCTGTGCACATGAGAGGTGAGCTAGAACTGTGCAGAAGGAGATAAGCTGGCGCTTTGCAAAAATAAACGTTGCCGTTACTTCCAGTTATCTGCTTGAACATTATTTTATTTGACCTAGTGTACCATACGCAACACGTCTTCATTCTTTCTTCATTCAACTATACATAGCTTGTCAGTATCGTACGATGCAAAACGGCCCCACGCCATGATGTTTCCACCTCCAAACCCAACTGTTTGCGTGGCGTTTTTAGGGGAGTATTTGGAGCCAAAGCAGGTGTGAAATATAATTCAGAGTTGGGTTTTATTCTCATGGAATCAAGCTGTACCCTCCCAGTGTTTCATCAGCTTGTCAAATGTTATCCTTCAAATGTTATATGAGCTTCAAAATGCTTTCTTTCTTGCATGAAAAACAACTGTACCCACCAGTTCTAGGTCTGTGTCCAAATGGTCCTTGGCTGTTAGGCAACTCCTGTATTTCTTTCACTACCCAATCAGAAAGTTTGAAAGGAGCACCTGGTCATGTCGTGTTTATGATGAAACTATGATCTTTACACCTCTGCATTATGGCCCAAATAGGGCTCAATGAAAAGTATAAACATTTCTAAAAACATCTTCAACCATTTACATCCCTGTGTGTTGCAATAATACGGTTCTGAAAATGTTAAATGAGATACCTGTGGAACAGGGTGGCTTTGTCGGGGTTCTGCGGATAACTTAAAAAAGGTTTGCATCTTTTTTATTTTAAAAGTGGATAATTACACAGTGAGTGTGCACAGAGGCTTTGCTCAGTTCCTGACATTCATTACTTATGTTATGTAATGTTAACTGGCACTGATAGGGGCAGGGTTGTTACGGCTTTTTTCCGTATTTCTACTCTTTACATTCAATACAGATTCCTGCATACAATTTATGGACTAATTTGTTCTGATTTCTTTGTATTTTTAGGTTGTTTGGGTTGTTACCAACATCAGGTATGGATTTAATGTCAATTAGCCCATTGAATATACATAAATACTGAGAAAAATGTTGACAAGTTGCCTTATTTTTTTCCTGCTCTATAAGTAAGAAGGTAAAAGGTTACATCCGAATGCTGATTTCTACCATGAAGAAGCAGTGAACTAGCTCAATCCCTTCACAGCCTTCCACTTGCTGTTTGGAGAGATTATTACTAAGGCACTCCGCTGGCACATGCCTGCAAAATTGCTATGTGGGAGACAGGAAAGTTAACCATGCACTTCATGTTATTGGATTTTCTTACACAATAAAAGTTGATAGATACCAATACATTATGTCAAGTTTACAAAACATAAAAAAAACCCTCATTGCTTCAGAGTTGACTTTTATTTCATTCATAATTTATTTGTTTATTTTGATTTTCTTCCGATGCGGAATTTCTGCAAGTCAAACCAAACTAGAGTGAAAAAGCTGAATCTGTCTCTCCTGCGCTTCTTTATTTTGCCCTCATTAGGCCTTGGCTTGAGCTCCCATGTGCTGATTTGACAACGGCCTTGTGCTAACGGTGCCGGACTTCATTTCAGTGCTCTGCTAATTTGGTCAAAAGCTGTAAACAAGGGCTGCCATAAAAAGAGGTGAAACAGAATGATGGATCCACATGCTCTGGAGAAATCTGGCAGCATCATGGGCCCCAGCGTTCAGCTCGTTATCTCGTTTGGCTCTAAGAAATGAGTACACTGTCACCCTCGAGATTGCTGAGATCTGATTTTATTAAGAAGGAGGCCTGCTTTATGTTGTACTTTGATCATCAGGGATTTTTTTTGCTCACCAGCAGAATAAGCATCTAGATATGCTGAAGTGGCTGTGATTTTTATTAGGCTCTTGTTGGACTGGGGAAACATAAAAGGCCTTTTGTAGAAATCCTTTAAGTCCAAGTGATGAGTCAAATGTTAGAACAACCTTAACACACTTGAAGTGTGTGAGGAGAACATTAAGGGCATTTGGAGAGCTACAGCCTCAGTGAAAACTTGTGCAAAAATGATGTGGTTACACATAAATTCACTGTATTTATTTGGCACGGTACGTATTTACGACACGCCTCCCTTTTAGGGGCTGTCTCTTTGCCATGTCCTGTGTTGTGGCTTTAAAATGGCAATGCAATGACATAAATACAAAATCCAGATTACATCAAAATCTTTTTTTGGGTACTTTGGATTAGGACCCAATTCCACCAAATTCCCTGAGTTATTTTGTTTTTCCTGTGAAAATGTGATGTACTGATGTACTTAAATGAGAGTCTTGATATTTCATTAAAAACAAACCACTCAACGCACAAACTAACACAATACAAAATCCTGTATACAGTTCACCTTACATAAGATTATCATGGGGATCAATGTAATATTAATTCTGGGCCTTTACGAATATGTTTGAACCGTTAATTTTTCACAGTGAAATCATCACAAAACAATAAACTATATACTTTGTTGAATTTATTGTTGTTTTTCTCCTAAGAGGTTCAAAATCAAACAACTATGCTCAAGTAAAAACACACACAACCGCTTACATTTGGTAAAAATTTCATTTGCAAGTTGCACTTCGACCAGATTAGTGTTTTAGTCATCAAAGAGTTTCTGGCACATTCTTAGCTTGGTATGTGAAGATTCCTTTTGGTAAAATGTATCGAGTTGATTTCCTTTAGTTGGTTCCCTGCCTGGAAGCAGAATTACTTGTGCAACTTCCCACAAGGACAAGGTTCAGGGTCCTTCTGGAGAATAGTTATAGGGTCAGACGAGATAGATATTGAGCTATTTGGTTGCAACAACTAGAAGTAAGTTTCAATGGATCTAGATGAGGCTTTCTAACCTAAGAACATTGTACCAATTTTCAAGCATTGTGATGGTAGTATCGTGCTATGGGGCTGTTTTGTTACCATTGAAACGTAGTCTAGTGTGCATTACAACTGGACAGTGATTGCAAAACGTATTTTGGAAAGAATGTCACAGACTAACATTAACATTGTACTCAAAAACTAGATCTGAGACAGAAAACTAACTGGTTTCAATGAACTCCACCAATTCCACTAAAATTAGAATTATGCCACACTATAAAAACTGACAGTCCACTTAAGTTCAATGCACTTATTTTTTTCCTGTACACTCTACTTATTATAACAGAACTTAAGTTTATGTGTTATCTAAGGTTTAACTTATGGTTGTAAATTGTCCTGACTTTTCTTAAGGTGGGGATTTTGCAAAGCTAAAAGTTGACTGTACTTGCAGTTTTAGGGCAGCATTTGAACTTTCATTTCTGCATTGAAGAGAGTTAAAGTTTATTATGGTGAGAAGCCTGTTTATGCTCACAAAAAGTATGTTAAGGGGCATTTAACAAAATATGAATTGGAGGGGTTTGTATGTAAGTTTTTTTTATATGAAAAGAACAATTCATATATGTAACTACAAGTCCAAAACAAACAAAACTGATCTTCTACGGGTACACACAGTGGGTAAATATTACCAGTGTTTCAGGTTTGTTTAGTTGCAATGTTATTAGAGTGTGATAGATGGTCTCAATGCTGGAGGATAAATGCCTGCCGATGAGAAATATGATGCATTTTTAGGGATGTTTGCGACCTAATGTAATAACACTAACAGATCTGCTCTGTGTTGCATTTTTGCTTAACATAACACAAGAACATAAAGAGAGCAGGGAATGTATTTAGAAACAACATAAGGTCACTTTGAGACGTTTTAAAAGTCAGCTGTTAAAAGTCGCACAACTTGGACAACATCCAAAACCAAGAGAAAATATCCAACAACACAGGAGCCAAAATGGAATTAACACAGTCAAACAGTAGTTGACACTAAGTATCAAAACCTTTACCTCAACAGTCAAGGTTGAACTTTATTTTATTATTATAACTGGACTATATTCTTTTGCATTAGAATTAGAGACATAGTTCAACAACCCAGATTATTTCTAAAAATGTATCAATGTTTCAGCTAGTTTTCCCTCCTTTTCTTGAGACTCCCTCCCCAGAAATTGTTTTGGCTGCACCATCTGGCAGATCCCAAAAATCTCTATGTGGAACAATGACTTGAAACAAAAAAACACTGTGCAATCAATATTAATAAACCATATTTTCCTGGGGAGCACCACATACAGAACATATCCATATGGAGCAGCTGTGTTCCTGTTTTTTTTTTTTTTTTTTTTTTGCTCTCTTTGGAGAGGATGGTGCTGATACACAGTTTCTGTCCACATAATTTTATTAAATGACCCTATTTCTTCACAGTTGTAGCCTTCAGTGTTATACAATAGGTCATTGCCATTTTTTGCAAGATATCATTATATCAGGAAAACACTGTAAATAAACTACAATGTGCTGGGAAATTGTGTATACTGGGGGATGTTTTTACATTTTGTCAAATTACACCACAGACATTAATGTATTTTATTACAATTTTTGTGAAAGACCAACACAGAGTCTACTGCATTCATGTTAAGTGAAAAGAAGAGGATATATGGTTTCTGTACCCATGATTTTATAGTGGTGTGCTTTGGATTCAGTGAATACATTTTAGAACCGCTTTACCCTACAATTACAGTCAAAAGACTTTTAGGGAATGGCTTTCATAGCTTCATGGGTCTAGAGAGTGAAATGCTTGTCCATTCATTCAATTCAATTCAATTCAATTCAACGTTATTTATATAGCGCCACAACACATGTCATCTCAAGGCACTTTACAAAGTCAAATTAAATCAAATCATACAGACAGATTAGTTACATTTTTTCTATGTAAGGAAACCCAGCAGATTGTCAAATCTTGACAAGCAGCATTCACTTCCCCTGAAACAGCGTAGAGCCACAGGGACAGTTGTCTGCATTGCCGATGGCTTTGCAGCAATCCCTCATAATGAACATGCATTAAGCGACTGTGGAGAGAAAAACTCCCGTTTAACAGGGACGAAAACCTACAGCAGAACCACGCTCAGTGTGAACGGTCATTTGCCATGACCGACTGGGGTTTAGAGAAGACCCCCCCCCCCCCCCCCCCCCTCGGGATGGTGTCACAGCTATGCCAGACCAGGTGTGCATGCAATGAAGAGAAAAAATACAGAGACGAAATAAAGATAAAAGTTGAAATAACAACAAACATTGTGAATTAGAGAATAGTAGGATAACTCTGCAGAGTGATAAAATAGACCCTGATGTCCTCCAGCAGCCTAAGCCTATAGCAGGATAACTACAGAGATAGCTCAGGGTAACCTAAGCCACTCTAACTATAAACTTTATCAAAAAGGAAAGTTTTAAGCCTAGTCTTAAAAGTAGACGGGGTGTCTGCCTCACAGACCAAAACTGGGAGTTGGTTCCACAGGAGAGGAGCCTGATAACCAAAACATCTGCATCCCATTCTACTTTTATAGACTCTAGGAACCACCAGTAGACCTGCAGTCTGAGAGGTAAGGGCTCTGTTAGGTCATATGAGGTAATCAGATCTCTGACATATGATGGATATTGATTGTTTATACGTGAGAAGGAGAATTTTAAACTATATTCTTCATTTAACATGAATCCATTGAAGAGAATCAGAACTCTTGCTGCAGCTTTTCAGCTGAAGGCTTTGAACAGCTTCTATGGACTTCCTGATAATAAAGAATTACAATAGTCCAGCATTGAAGTAGCAAATGCATAGACTAGTTCTTCAGCATCACTCCTGGACAGAATAATCCTATTTCAAATTTTATCAAAGTGTCCCTGTACAACAAATCTAAGTCAAATTTTCACCAAGCCTCTAGCCTGGACTTTGACTGAGCTATTTAAACATATGAATATGCTTTGATATAAACCCAGGTCCTGAAACTCCTGTCATTATACGTTGGAAGCTGCAGCTCTGAAATGTGTATCTGCTTCAACACACCTAAATCAAAAAAGTAGGTCATTAGCAGGCGTCTGAAGAACCTGACTTTACACTGAGGAGGTAATTCATCTTTTTGATGCAGGAGTGATGGAGCAGGGATACATCTGAAATTTACAGGACACCAAACCCAGACGAATGGACTTTAAAACCCATTATGTACCATACCACTGTGTATGTTTATTGTCAATGTCTTGGAAGAAGTGTATATCCATAGTATGATGCTGCTAGCACCATGTGTCAGTGTGGATGGTGCGTTCACTGTACTGTGCAGTGTTTTTTTTTTTTTGTGCCACACTTAGTGTTTCGGATATAGGCCAAAAAGATCATTGTTTTATCTGACCAGAGCACATTCTACCACTTATTCGCTGTGTTCTTTGGACAAACTACAAAGAGCACATCACATTCCCCACTGTAGGACAATAATGGACATTTATATTCTGCTCTAACAATCCTCTGAGGCCTTCACAGAACATCTGTATTTACACGGAGATTAAACTGCACCCAGTTGGAATATGTTTTCTCTGGGACTTTCAAAAGCAATATTGCACTGGATTTTATTTAGGGGTATCAGACTAAAGGGGGAGGAAAACATTTGCAGGTTACTGTTTCCAGATTGTTTTGATAGAAATAGAAAACTATGCTTCACGATTCCATCACTTCACAATTATGCACTAATTACATGAAATACATTCAACTTTTAACCTATGAGACGACACAATGTGGACAACTTCAGTGGTAATGTAGCTATATGGATCCAGACATTTGCGAAGGATCTCCCCCCACAGCCAGTAGAGTATTTCCAAGGAATTGCTATTTGAATTTCAATCAGATTGGCTTTTCTTCCATCCACCTTCTTCCAAAATCATTGATTTCTTTTTTTTTTTTTTTCAAATGTGTGGTATTGTTATGAGCCCCAGTGGCCTGTATTGAATGCGCTTCCTTATAAAATGCATCTACATGTGAGAACAGGCTGCTCCGCATGACCTCACAGCCGGGAGCTGTCTGTCTCCTGGCCATCGCGTTAGACCCTGTTGAACCCATCAGCTTTGCTTTGAGGCTGACTCTGTTCTCTGCTTGCTGACTATAAGGGCATCCAGCTGCAGTCCAGCAGCAACTAGTTAAACACGGGAGTGATGGCACTGTCCTCAATGTGTCACAACAGACAGTGACATCATTGATAACTTATGAATCCAGAGAGCATGACTGCACTTTTGCAACCCCCCCCCCCCTCCCCCTCCCCTTCTCAGTCACCCATGTTAAGCATGAATGGGATTAAACTGCCACCTCCACTTGCTGTGACTCTGCTGCTGGCAAAATACTCCAGAGTCCAGAAACGTGCGCGCACTGGCCAAGGTTTCGTCCAATCGATAAACTGCGCCCGTGTTTGCAACCGTCTTACATAATCTACCTCCAGATGATTTAGCATTTATCTCCTACAATTATTGTACATTGTCTAAATTTTTATATATAGCTACACGCCGACAAAATGCCCTGATTTTATAATTTTTATTTTCAAAATGTCCTCCCCGTTAACCCCCGTGCTAAAAGAAGAAGAAGAAGAAGAAAATAAAAGCTTTACACGAAGTCACAGAGTGATCGTTAGACCCTGTACCTCCGAGCAATTGTGCCGAGATCAAAGGCGGATTCCGGGAGGTCACGCCAGGAGAGGTTGGACTAGAAAATTAGGAGAGGAAAAAAAAAAAAAGAAAAAAGAAAAGACAGAGCGGGGCAAAAATGGGGGATTTTTTTTTTTTTTTTTTGGTTTACACGCACAGCAGGGGATGAACAGGAGAGAGAGAGAGAGAGAGAGAGAGAGAGAGAGAGAGAGAGAGAGAGAGAGAGAGAGAGAGAGAGAGAGAGAGAGAGAGAGAGAGGCGAGTCCTTCTCCGCTCCGTCCTTACTGTGGATCATCATCATCATCACCATCATCACCAGTGTCTCACCGGGGGGCCGCCACTGTGTGACATTTCGATACGCACAGCTGCAGTTGCGTCGTATCGGCTGTAAAGTCCTGTGCATGGACAGGACATCACACATCGCTAAAGAAGACAAACTATGCTGCACGTTGAGACAGTCCCAGCGGTTTGACATCTTACCGGGAAGATCGCCTCCTTTTTTTTTTTTTATGATTATTCTGTTTTTGTGTGCGCGTGTGTGTGAGAGCACACGCAGACGACGGAGAGCTACAGATGCCAACCAGCGAGCCAGGTAAGGCGCCACATCAAGACTTCAGAAAAATGAGCCCCCCTTTTTCAGGGAATTATTTTCCGAAAGAGAAATAATCCGCGTTCCTCTCTCCCGACAGGAGGTGTGGCGCCGTGGCCATGTCTTGTTGTTCGTTGCGGGACGTGGACGGGTCACTTTGCTTCTGAGGATGTGAGGGGTAAAAAAAAAAGAAACCAGGAGTCCGTGCAACTTCATACGTCACACGTGATCACCACAGCAACTAATTGTCGCCTTTAAGTAGCAGACTTTACCTTCGCGCTGGTGGAACTTGGGGAACGGTGCGCTCCATGTTTCATCTAGGACACACCGGTACCGATGGTGCCGGCGGGACGTTGACAAAATAATATCACTTCTAATAATAATAATAATAACAACAATAAAAGATCACAACTCAGCGGGGACTTGAAGCGGGCGGCTTCGCGCTGTGGACCAAGGGATGCCGGACACGTTGATGGTCCTGAAGAACCGGACTGAGCCACGGCTGGGGCAGCTGGAGCACAGCCAGCCCGCGGAGGGGACCACACGCCCCGCCTGGGTCATCGCTATCCTGGCCAGTGTTTTGATCTTCACCACGGTGGTTGATGTGCTGGGGAACCTGCTGGTCATCATCTCCGTGTTCAGGAACCGCAAGTTGAGGAATGCAGGTGAGATGTTTTTATTTTTATTTTCTTTCTTCTTTTTATTCTAAGGTATTCAGCAGAGGTCACACAAAGATAAACTGGGTGATGAGAGACACAGCTACAACATTTAGACGGAAACCGACTTTCAGCCTATAGAACTTTTACACAAAGTGCCAAAACACTATAGGTATACACGCCCTTTCACTGTTTCACATGCTATCACTTTTACACAGTTATTCTTGAAAAGATTCAGGATTGGTTTTTTTTCTTCAAAGACCTATACAAAACAGCTCACAATGACAAGGTACAACATCTTTTAGATTTTTTTATACATGTATCAAAAATAACAGGTTTTACACAAACATTCACACCCTTTCGCTATCGGACTCAAAACTGAGCTCAGGTCCATCTGATTTCCACCGATCATCCCTGAGATGCTTCTGCATCCTGACGGGAATGCTTCTGTGGCAAATTCAGTTGACTTAACATGATTTGGAATAGAAAACAAGGACTTGCGGTTGACTGAGCGTATCAGAGAAGCAACGAAGCAGTGAAGTCAAAGGTATGTCTGTAGACCTCTGAGACTGGTTTGTTTCAAGGCACAAATGTCGAGAAGTACACAAAAGCGCTTACGCACAACTGAACATTGCCAACAGCACCCAAGTCTCCATTGTTTAGAAGTGGAAAAAAAGTCTGGAACCACAAGGAGCCTCTCTAGATCTGGTTACCTGACCAAGCTGGGGTTTATTAGTTAGAGAGGCAAACGCTAAGGTAAAGCCCAAATGTTTTCCTGTGGCGTTAGGAGAACCATTTAAAACATTACCCTTTGCTAATGCTTTCCACCAGTCAGTCCTTTTTCTGGGGTAAAATCTAACACTCACTACTTATCACCCTGCTATCGACATCCCTATTGGGAAGCATGGTGGAGGCAGAATTATACAGTTTTTTCTGTATCAGTAACAGGGCACCTAGTCAGCTTAGAGAGATAGATGAGAACAGCCAACTATAGAGACATTCTTCAAGAGAACCTGCTTCTGGGTGCTCGGGAATCCAGAAGATTCTTCTAACTCAGATGATGATTTGTCTTCTAACTCAGCGACTATAAGCACGAAGCCAAGATTTAAAATAATTGTTTTAAGGGGCAGTCTGCGAAAGTCTGTGAGAAGCGCAGTCAAAAGATGGACCTATGTACCATTTAACATGTCTGAAAAAAAACTTTTAAAATGTCTAATGACACTGCCCATGCAACCTTCTGCATCTGTAGAGAAGAATGACAGGAAATACCTAAAAACTTGTACAGACCTGCTGTGATTGCTGCCAAAGCTGCATTGACAGAATGTCATGAGTTTAAATAATTAAGAAACACTACATTAGAAAGCTTATGCCATTTAAAAAAAGGCTATTTTTTGTGTGTCCATAAGAGGTGCTGCGTTAAGATAATATTTTTTAAGCCAAAATACAACTATCAGGCTTCAGAAAATGTATTACAATAACAATAAAAAATAAAAAAGGTGAAAAAGCAAATACCTCCTGGTTGCACTTAAGCCATAGTTATAAAATTCATAGGTAACTAGTTTGGGAAATTATTTTCTTTTTAAAATCTGGTTTAATGTCATGATTAGTTTGTACCACTCCATCCCTGGCATCATGAAATGGAATGTAAAAACTTTAGTAATTCTATAAATCTATTAGGTAGCAGTTTGTATTGCCTATTACCGCAATATAAAACAGGTGAAAAACAACTTTAAAGTTTTGTGGTAAGATTTTTTATTCATTTAAAACTTATATTTCTTTAATGTTAGGGAAAAGTGATAATACTATAAAATTAAATAGAAACATAAACTTCTTCAACAGATCACCCTTATTTGTAGATTTTATGCAGAATTTACCAGAAGTTACATTCATAAATTTCTAGAATATCTTTTAGTCATTCAGACATCTCCAGATTTTTTTATTCAAACTTATTTCTGTAACATTTAGTTATTCCTCATTCATAGCCCCGAAATTTTCAGTTTTATTTAAAAATGTGAACCGTGATCAACATTATATAATTTAATCACACAGCATTACCATTCTATAATAAGGTAGTTGTCATGTGATAAGCTTTATTCCCTCATCATAAATGTCTGACACAAATTTTATTGTCTAAACATTAACTTAATTTTATGTTGGTAATACTGTTAATTTTGGTATTTACATAATATTACTTAATTACCAAAAATCATTTGTTACTCCATTTTCACATCTAATTACAAGCTGGTACTTATTGGTCATTGAATTTTAACAGCGTTTCTAATTACGCACAAAAAATAATTTAATTTGTTTTACCCAACTATTATAATATTATCTCATCTATTTAACCAGGGTGTAGCAGGAAGTGCTGACATTTTTTCTACCGAAGAAGAGATTAGATTGAACTAAAACCCCATACTGCCTGAATGGACTGACTGTCTGTCTGTCTATCAGCAGGCACAGATGGCTTTAACCTCCAGAAGTTGACAACATTATCCAGACCTCCAAAGGATTCCTATTTTCCTTACAGGCACATGAACAGGGTACACGAGTGCTGAGGTGGTAGAATTCACACTACATTAAGAGTTGGCATGTTAAAGCCACTACTGAGTTCCGCTTACACTGTATATCTTTTTCCTTATATACACTATTTTCTTATTAAAGTCAATGTGTCTGGGCTACAATAAAACAGAGGACAATATTTGGAAAGTTAAATATAATAGCAGAGATTCACTGACCAGAAGTTCGGGGACCAATTTCTGATCGCATATTTTGAAAACCTGTTGCCAGCGATTTTAGATTGTTCTGATTTATTGTAAATATCTAAAATCAATGGATACATTTAAAAAAATATATTAAACTGTCAAACAACATTTATTCATATAGCACTATAAAAATATATACATGTTTGACCAAAGTGGTGTAAAACAAATATTAAACAAGACAGAGATAAAAACACACAATAATAATAATAATAATAATAATAATAATAATAATAATAATAATAATAATAATAATAATAATAATATAGCACAATAAACTAAAACAGATATGAACTTGAAATACAGCTCAAAACTGCAGAACTCTCTTTTATGCGTCACGGGTAATTTACAGTCAGTAAAATTCTCCTGCTTAAAATAAATGACTAAAGCGTCCAACTGAAGAGCAAAAACCTTCAATTTGCTATTGTGTGTGAGATCATTAAATTATTATTATTATTATTATTATTATTATTATTATTATTATTATTATTATTATTATTATTATTATTATTATGACCAGAGGCAACATCACTGAGTAGTCTGTTACATACCTTTGGAGACAATTAGGATCGTACTATTATTTCCAATCTGAGATAGTTGGCATTACATTTTCCTCTAGCATTCATATTGTATTAGCACAACTGACATTAATGCCATGGTTAGTGCAATTTGCATTAGTAACAATAGTCCCTTTGTGTTATTTCCTGTTGAGTTTGTTGACCCTTTGTGTTGCTTACCTCTAACTCCCTGTTGTTGCAGCCTGAATGAAAACCCAACACGCCTTGAAAAAAATTGTTGTCCTTAGAATCTTTTCTTTTTTTTTTTTGCTTTCTCTAACTTCCTTTTTATTGATTATTTTGAAAAAGGAATTATGAGTTCACTGATTAAAAATGATGCTTTAAAATGTCATGCAGTTTCCTTATTTGTAAAATCCTTGAATTTCAAATTGTTTTATTAAGTCTTATAAAAGATGTTTTAATTCAAATGTTTAACAGCCTAGTAATGTTCTGCAACAAGTATTTCAGCCAAAATAGCGTTTTCTTTTAATAAGATGCCGCATGCAAAGGTGAGACCTACAACTTGTCGACAGTGATATTTTCTGAAAAGAGTTTTGCTGACTCACCAGTTTTTGGTTTATCCGACAACAATTAGGGTTCCTGAGGTGTGCACGTATTTGCATATCACACAAATCAGCAACTATTTTGTGTCAAGCAGGATGCAACAGGGATTTTTGCTTCGCTTCGCGCGTGTCAGAGCAGGTACAACGTTTAATTTGAGGATGCAATAAACCCTGTCTTTGAATTTGCTCACATGGGAGAACATTTTGTTTGAGCTTGTTTTCCTTCAGTCAGATGAATACTGCCATGGCTGGAGCATTTGAACATAATCCTGACTCCCACATTAAGCGCTCAAGCATACATTTAAGAAAAAAATTACAGCACTGGTATGCTACATGGAATTCATAGCTCTTAAGAGGTGTTTTAGCATTTCAAGCTATACAAAGCATAATCGACAAAGTGAAAGCAAAATTGTATTTCAATAGCTCACTTACTTGGGATTCGATTTGAGAAACTTGACCTACAAAAACCCCCTTTTCGCATGATATTTTTTTTTTAATTCTCCTAAATTGAGTGGTGTAACTAATTAAACATCAACTGCAGTGTGCAAATCTCACACAGACCTTTTCAGAGGAAGCACTCCCGGCTTTGAATGTTTGAGGAAGAGTATTTGATCCTGTTGGGAGCTTTTGCTGAATTTGAATAACTACAACGCCAATGGGCTAAACAATAAATGTTGCATCCTTGGACATATAATACACACATTAATCTCTCTTCCAGGAAGACCTGTTTCTGTTTAATCGCATGACTTCAATTTCCCTTTTTCCTGGTTTATTAAAAGCTCCTCTGTCTCTTTTTCTTAGTGTAAGTGAGAGCATAACTGAAATAAATGTGCTTGGGTTTAAGGCTCTGACAGTACATTTCTGCCTTAAAGCTGATTTCTCTCAACCCAAACAGTCTAATCAGCAGTTCCATAGCTGAACCCACAGTTGTGAACTTAAAGGATGGGCGCTGTAGACTGAAACAACCCACTTAAACAAATGCGACAGGAAAGCACCCATCTTAACAGGAGCATATTAACAGTCAATGCGAGAACGCAGGCCGCTGTGTTATTATGCACTGCTGAGCTAAAGACGTAAGCCTACCCCACAGTGTAATAATTCATCAGATACAATGTTGGCGATTGGTGAGTGGGCTAGCTATTCTCTTTCCCACCCGCGCTGATTGTATTTGCTACCCTCATAGTAAATAGTATAGTACAGACTCATAATTATCGCAATTTGGGATCGCCATTGAAATTCCTGTGACTCAGAAATTCAGAGTTATGTTGTTGTTTTGTGTTGTAAAGCAATCGGACAATGGATTTTTCCAGCACTGTCACTCACAAGCATACCAGAATCACTGCAGCAAATCTTACTTTTGAAATGTGTGTGTGTGTGTTATTGCAAAAACATACAGCACGGAGAACATCCGGATACAGAAAATCTGCAGACGTTTTTGTATTGCACTCTCTTGTACAAATTTGTGAATGAGCATGCGAAAAGCTGAGTGTACGTTTGTGTTGGACATAGGCTTTTGTCCCTGGAGATTCGTCTTTGAAGATGCTTAGGTGTTGCAAACCTTCAAAGAGAGCTGGGCTTTGTAAAACTGTTCTTCAAAGAGACTTTATTTACATCATGTGCACCCCCACCTGCTGTACCGTCTTTCTCTTCTTCCTTCTCACACTACTTTTCTCCAAAATTTTCATGCTGTGCAAAAATAATACTTTAACTATTCCTTATTTACCATTGAGGCTTAAAAAAATCCCTCCACTCAGTTCTGTCACACATTTTCTCACTTGCTGTCCGCCTCTGTCCATGGTGCTGAAACTCTCAGAGCCAGTTTGTACATCAGTCTCACTGGTGCTGATACACTCAAAGCCTGAGTCAGTCCTCTTGTATGTAATTGTTTGCTTGTTAACCTGTGTGAACCTGATCAGCAACATAACTACTACCCTTACTATTGCAGGATAGTTTTGAAATTGCATACTTTGGCTAGTTTGCAAGCTATCCAACAATAAAAGTGACAAAACATTTTGCAATTCTGTGGCAGAGTCAAAACTATTGTTGTTTTCCATACACAAACTATAATGTAGAATTAAATTGAATCAGAATTCAAGTACCCTTGACCATCTGAGCCCAATTGTCTCATGTCAGCTGGCTGGACAGCTCCTGGAATTACTGTCTGGATTGTCTACAGCCACAAAAAGTGAGAATTGTTTGCATGGAGGTGAACGATGCCATGCACAGTTAGCCTTTCTTTAGATAACCCTGCAAGGAAAAGTACTGGCACAATTATTTGGCACAAGAGCTTCTCTGTTGTTGACTCTTTAGAGAAATGTAGAGGAGATGGCATAGAGTCAACATCTGCAGAAAGTGTCCAAGAAAATAAATCCACTGGTGAGAAAACTGCACAGAAATAAGCTGTATGAATACTCACAGCTCCACAGTAAGTGAAATCTTTAGAAATATTTGGACAAGATGATCTGGCATATTTAGCCGGCACTGGCCCACATAACTGAAACACAATGGATGCACTGTGATGGTTTAAATATAATGGTGGTAAAGTCACAGGAAAGTACATTTATGGATCTGTTTGTGCGCCTAAAAGCTGAATGATAAACAACTTATGAGCAATGGCTGTTTTTTTAACATGAACACTATGGCCTAGGTCACCATTACATCAGGATGTGGTACAAGCACTCTAACTACAAAAATTAAGAAATAATTTATGTCAGTTTAGGAAGATTTCAGGAAAATGTCATTACTTAATCAAAAGTTTGTAGTCAGTGGGGATGTTTCACTTTTGTGTTTCAGTGTAAGCATCACCCAAAAAAAGCCATACCCTACTGTTGGCTTTAGGTGAAAAAATAGAAAGTTATTTCCACTCCCCTTTTTGATAATAAGGACTGCTGAAAAAAAAAAAAAAAAACTTTTGTTAAAAATATAAAAACCACTGGTTAAACCTGATCTAGATTTTTCTCCACTGAACACTGAATATATTTAGAAGTTTAGGAAAACCTAAATGTTAATGAAAGAAAACAGAACAATAGCTATTTATTGCATTAGAACCTGCTTAGATTAAGAAAAGAGCGAAAGCTGAAGCATATAATTGGGTTGAAGATGATATGAATTATTCCACTGATCACAGATTCTTTAAAACTCTGTTTCGGTTTGTGATTCGTTTTTTAAAAAAGTCTAGTTGTAAAAACAAAAGATGCAGAGGCAGGAGCTTGTCCAGCGTGCCACTCATGTAAAAATTGCACTGACCCGGAGGTTTGTTAGAATCATATCAACGACCATGTGAGATGATTCTAACAATCTAACAAGGGCCAAAAAGATAATTTTAATAATAAAAATACAAACAATTTCAAATTTCCTCTGACTTGAGTGGACAACAAACCCTGACTGGGTAAGAAAACACTGAAATGGAGTATTGTGCAAGGAGAGGTGGCACTTTGAAGATATGAAAGACTTGTATCATCCATGCCCAGGAGGACTAAATCTGTCATCAAAAATAAAACTGGACATAGACAGGGAAAAAAAAAAGAAAAATAAGATGATAAATAAAAAATAGCATATAGCATGCAGCACAGGGGGATATTTATTTTAGCTCTGTCAATCTATCCTTATAATGCTCTTGCTTTTCTTTAATAGGAATTACAGTCAAGAGGCACTATGTTGTAACTTTTAGGTCCATCCAACAGTCAAGCTGCTGTAGTTAACAACTCTGATAAAATGTTATACATTTATTTCGTGAAACCTGTTTGTGAGCTTTGACTTGTGGTATTCTGTCATAAAGTAGTTGCACAGTTGGCCTGAAGTGTAGTCGGCAACCTTGCTTGCTTACCGCCGAGCTTAAATGTCAGCGAGTAACACTTTTGCTGCTTCAACAGCATATAGAGTACCCCATCCTTATGTTTTGGGGAGTTTGTGCTCTCAGTCAAGTTTGAACTGCCAAAAGTGCCATTGTGAAGTTGGCGCTCAGCATATTTAGAGAGGGAGAGAAAGCCAGTTTCTCTCTAGCACTTTTCCTAGCATTTCAATCTCCATCTGAAGCGCTCTGTTTCAGCCTGCAAGCCTCTGGGTTATCTATTGCTGCTCTTAATTTCACCGCTGCTCTGTCCCAACCGTGCATCAGTTGGCTGTTTCTACACAGATAAAACATGACAAAGTGTTTAAATTATGAACACAGCAAGGAAAGAGAGCGAGAGCAAGCATGCACAAGAGCATGGCAGGATAATTTTGAGAAGGAACTTTCAAAAGACCAAATATGTTTTTTTTAAGAAATCATACGTTTTTGCATGTTTACAATCACATTTTACTCTACAAGTGTGTTTGATGACTGATTTTTGGGGTTTACAGTTGGAAAATATGTGTGCATGTGCCCTTGACTGAATATGAAATAAGTTTGACAGTGAAGCGATTTGTGTAAAGTTTGTAATGGACAGCCTCATCTTTTCAGTTTATTGGACACTTCCTAAGTCTGCATTCCACGTCTTTAAATTTTAGGCATTCAGCCGACAGCATTAATCCAGAGCGTCTCCCTTGGAATAAGCATCGGGGATTTCTGTGTCTTGCTCAAAGACTTTTTGACAGGACATACAACTGTTGGCAGACTATTGCGAGACACCCCTCTGAATACTAACACCACCCCAACACCCCTGTCTTTACTGATAATTGTTACTAGATATACGTTAACTGTCAGTCACAGCAATTGGCTATTAGTGGTGGTTCCATACAGTGATTTAAAGCAAATTAGGGTTGACACTTCTGCACTTTGAACAAAGAAGAAAGAAAAAAAAGTATTACTTTTGCAGATTCCTGAGTGATTTGTGTGGTAAATGCCTGAGAGAAATAGGCCCAGCTAAATTCCATCAACCTGATGTTTAATGTTCCCAATAAAACTTCCAATTTGAAAGAAAAAAATATTCTTCTATTTGACTTTAGCTTCTTAGTAAATTGCTTATTTGGAGCTTGATGTTTAATCTATTGCTCCAGAAACGTATCTTTTCATCAAAAACTTATTTTAAAATGACAGGAAGGGAAGAAATCTTCAGTGCTTTGCACAAAGTATCAATGTCTATTGAGCGTTTTCACATTTTGTCTCATTACAACTAGATACTTTAATATGTGTAATAGTGATTTTATATGATAGCCCAATGCAAATGTGTGCATAATTGTAAAACTGAAAGAAAAGGATCCATGGTTTTAATTAACTTTTTCACTAACAAAATTGGGGTAAATGTGATGTGCATTTATATTCAGCCCACCTGAGTGGATGTTGAAGGGCTGTTAAAGGTAATTATTGACAGCTACATGTCTTTTCAGGTATATCTCCACCAGCTTTGTACATCTTAAGGCCAAAGGTTTTCCCCTTTCTTCTTTGAAAAATAGCCCAAGCTATGTCAGATTGGCTGGAGAACATATGTGAACATTTATTTTCAAGTCTTGGCACATATTCTCAGTTGGATTTAGGACTGGGTCATTTTAATGCATGCAGGTACTTTGATGCAAGCTAATCGATTGTAGCTCCGACTTTATGTTTAGGGTTGTTGTCCTGCTGGAAGATGAACCTCTGTCCCACATATCAACTCTTTTGCAGCCTCTAACATATTTTCTTCCAGTATTTGACCCCACAGAAATCTCACCCACTGTCTTGTCAAAGCACTTTGCATTGTTTATGTACTGAAATGTGCTATACAAATAAATTTGCCTCGCCTTGTCACCACTAAAGAAATGCATCCCCTCAGCATGATTCTGCCACCATGACTCACAGTGAGGGAATGGTGTGTACAGGGTGCTTTGTAGTGTTAGTTTTCTGACACACATTTCCTTTACAGAGCGGTCTTTATACACAGATTAAATTATACATACAGTAGGTAGACTCATTTGGCAACTTCTTAAAGCAATTAATAGCACAGGGCTAAGCGTTAAACTGCCACCATGGTGGGAAAGGAGGGTGTTTTCATGAAGAATTGCAGTGCCAGTTTGCTGTTGCTCAAAGTTTTTTTGCTTGTACAGCAAATGTTTCAAAATACTGTTATCTGACCAGAGACCCTCCGTCCATGGTTTCTTTTATTTAAGCTTCTTATGACGTTCTTTTTTATGTGTCTTGCTTCTTTCTACTCCATAAAAATTGGATTTGCGGAGTAAAAAAAGATGTACTGTTATCCCTAGTTGGATTTACTAATTAGGTGACTTCTAAAGGTAGTTTGGGGTGGAACTTGTCCAGTTTTGATTTGTAATTATTTTAACAAACGCATTTTTCCCTCCCACTTTGCAAGTATTCACAACTTTGTCTTCGTTTATCACAAGCTGTAACATGACAAAGTTCAAAGTGTATGAACATTTTTTGCAAGGCTGATCAAACATTGCATCTTCCGACCTTGATCAACTATTTCTTTCCCACTTTTCAAACAGGAATGATTGTTAATATTCTGTTTTTCACTTTTAAAATCGTGTAATGCTCATCATTTCCACCGTGACCCAGTAGTAGTGGGAGTTTCCACTATAATTTATGCTCAAGACCAAGGCTTTTTTCCAGCATGGGGGCACTCTGGTGTTTGATTTTAATTCATTAGAATCAAAACAGGAGGCACTCATGCTGAACTGTCAGATCAATCAGATTCCCTTTAATTCTGGGGATCTTTTTTCAGCATTCTCTTGAACAGTTAAATTCTCCAAAGCAGACAGCCGAAGGCAGACTCATACCATCCAACCCAACAACCCTGCAGGAACCTTTTTTTATTATTTGCATAGCAGAGCAGACAGGGGAGAGTCAGAGAGTCGGAATAAGAGAATTCGCAAAGCAGATGAAATGAACACAGAGGGATGCTAAGCTGTAGCTTGGAATGAAAAGGAGGAAGAGATTAGATGCAGAGGCTCTGTTGCTAGTTTTATTTGAATTAATCCATTTACTTGGAATTGATAATTTGGAATCATGCGTCAAATTGCATTTGACATCCTATTATACATCTGTATGTGACAAATATTAGCCGCTCTTTCTCGTTTCATCATATCACTTTGTGTAGGAACCATAGGGAAGCTGCGTTACCACTGATCTATAATGCATGGGGGGACAGTATCTGTGGGTTTTGGGGTGAATTTCTGAGTTTGTTAGGCTTTGCCCTATAATTCTTTCATCATTTGGCATTACGTTTTTTTCTTCTTCCTTTCTTTTTTGTCTCAAGAAGTATTTAGGCAGAAGTGAAGGTTGAATATGACTGCTGGTGATGTTTTCAGCAGCATTAACTGCGGTGAGAGCCGACTTCTGCCTAAGCTGTGTGCCCAGACACTGTCCTGTATCTTCTGGGTGAGGCATGACTTCCTGTAATTCCCTCAAACACAGACAGCTGCCCTCAGACCAGCTAGAATATAGGAAGAACAACAAGACCTTGAAGAAAGAGGTAAAAAAAAATAGGAAGGAATTTGAAACAGCTTAACATGGAATAAAATACAGAATGACAGTGCAAGATTCAAAAAAGAGGGGGCATGACTCTTCTAAAAAGTGGGAGAGTGTAGAAACTACTGTCATGTGTCATCAGAATCACCCAGTTGTTATCTGTGCTTTAGTGCTGAGATGGGAGATGATTCAGTAGTACAAGTTCACAGATACTCACACACGCACACACAGACAGTAGCTGACAGGACCATTTCCGTTAATCTCAATAACCATGGAAATGATAGATTGACCCATTTAATCTGCAAAGCAAGTGATCAGAAATTTTATTCCCCCGTCTTTCTTATCAAATCCTACAATGTCTACCATATCTGCCCATATCCATAATGCATACACTGTGATAATTTGAAGTGTGTTATGTAACAGCTTCTGAAAACCTTCCGGCAGCAGTGGGTGAAGAGGTGGAAGGAAGCGAGGGATTTGCTGCAGGAGAAGGAGAAAGAGAATGGAAGAAGGAGGAGGGAGGTGAAATGGAGAAGATGTGAGAAATCAAGGGCAATGCAGGATGACAAAATGAGACTGGGATAAGGAAGGGAGGAAGTTGGGTGTTGCAAGGATGCACACAACTGTATCCATGCAAGCGAGTCCATAAACAAAACTGGCACTCAGGATGTTGTTTTAGGGCAGATATAGAGAGCGGGAAAGAGAATTGGGATGGAAGCCATCGTCTAAACCGCTCTTGGATGCAACCCTGTGGAGACGTAGATAAAGATGCTCATTGTTGATTATGAGCTTAGAGGCAAATGTGCAAAATATGAGTCTTGGCGGAAGAATGTTTTCAGTTGTGTCGGTCTGTTGTGAGCACCCACACACACACACACACGCGCACAAACACACACACACACACACACACACACACACACACACACACACACACACACACACACCAATCAATCTGAATTCCATGAAACTTCAGTTGCAGCATGGAAGTAAGGACCTATTAAAATTGAGGTGAATCTCTGGATCAATTTCTTTCACACTTGAGACAGAACACTGGCCTTGGCCATAGACGGCTCTCTCTGAGTTCCTGTCTCATTTTTTTATCTATTAATGCCAACTTCTCTCAGACAAAGTTTGACTTTTTTCAATAAAAAAACTGTGTGTTTGGACTCAAATACATAACTTTTTAGCTATTTGCAAACGTAAAACATTTCCCATTTTGTGAAGCTGGAACTACCAAGGACATCTATGTACCAAGGTCACTTATTATTTAAGGTATTTCATCTGGATTTTACATGATAGACCAACACAAAGTTGCACACTGTGACATGAGAGGAACACACAGTTTTTAAAAGACTTTTCTAATAAAAAAATGATAAAAAATAGAAAGGTGTGACCTGCAATTTTCTGTTTTTTTTTTCCTTTACTCAAATACCCCCAAATATAGTCCGCTGCAACCAAGTGCCTTCAAATTGCATCATTAATAAATATGAGTCTACTTATGGATAATGCAACCTTACAGCTGTTCTGCAAAGGTCTCAGAGGTTTGTTCAATGAACACACAACATCACAAAGACCAAAGAACACAGCAGACAGGTCAGGGTTAAAGTTATGGAAAGGTTTAAGAAGTGTTAGTTTAAAAACTGTTCAATCCATTTGTCTGAAAATGGATGGTGTATGGCACAACTGCAAATCTGCCAAGGCATCCACCTGAACTGATGGGTCAGGCAAAGATTAATTAAAAATTATCTAATTAATGATAAGGTCATTAATTAGAGGATGAGGTCATTAATTAGATAATCTAATTGATGCTTTCCTAATTGGAGCATTTGTGTAGCCCGGCCAGCCCGGCTGATTTACGGCGTAAATACAGCATATCAATCTGTAAAGCCACCAGTAGAGCCCAGTTTCAAAGGCGGGACTAATAGGGTCAACAGAAACAGATTATGACAGATGTGATGCAAACTCCAAGCAACATGCTGTGTTTTACCTCTTAGAGCATCCAGGTGTTGAGGTTTTAAAGATATATCCAGCTCATTCAGAACATAATAAAGGATGCCCTTAAAACATTGCTCCGTTGCGGCCGTCATCTTGACTGTTACTGTTACAGAAAAGAGCTGCTGCATTATGGGTAAAGATTGACACATTGTAAATTCCCGCCTCCCGCACTGTCATTGGTCTGGTAAGTTGTAGACCGGAGAGTCTGAGCCTGTCCAGACTCACAAGCAGTATGTTAAATACACATAGTGTAAGTCAGGCTAGCATTTGTGTACTCCACAAAAGTATTCATGAATGACAAAATATCAAGCGGAAAGTAATATGAAGTCTCGTGTAAAGTTTTCACAGGCAATGTAGGGGACACAGCAAACATACGGAGGAAGGTGCTCTGATCCAATGGGACCAAAGCTGATTTCTCTGATCTCCATGCAAAATGAAAACTTCATTCTTAAGCATGGTTGTGGCAGCGTCAAACTGTGGGAATATTTTTCTTTAGTAGGGAAGGGGTGGCAGAAAAGAGCTGATAGGAAAATGGGTGAAACTAATATGGGGCAATAGCGGAGGCTACAAACATCTTGAGACTGGAATGGAAGTTCACCTTCCAGGAGAGCAATTCTGGGTCAAGACTTAACAATTGCTGTTACCAGATGCTATCATATCAGATCGACTGAGCAGGAGCTGTTGTGCAAAGATGAATGGGCAAAAGGAATAGATATCTTGCTGTGCAAAGGTGGTAGTCAGAAACCTACAGATATAATTGCAGTGAAAAGTGGTTCCACAAAGTTTTGACTGTGGGGTTTGAAGGCACATGAGCGTACAATAATTTTTCTGATTTTTATTTGCAAATTTTTCATTGACTGAATTTTTGTAGCGTTTTTCTGGTCATATTGACCATTCAACGTGCTTTACACTATAGACACATTTACCCAATCGCAAACTAATTTGTGTTGATCTATCACATAACAATGCCAATATGTTCAAAGGTTAAGAAAGAATATCCATGTTTCTGCAAGCACTGTAACTCATGTAAGTACTGAAAGTATATAGCCCTATTTTTCAATAATGAAAAACTTCCTAATGTTGTATCAGCAAACCAACTGGGGTTACGTCAGGTTGAGTTATGTCGTGGTGAAAAGCAAGTCGTTGAATCCTGTTGATATTAATGACGACATCCCTAGCCTCAAAGAAAATTAAATATGGAGCATGCTGACTTCAGGAAGCCTGAAGTCATGTTAAACACAATGCAGTAGCACATCTCATTAGAAGTTGGCATAAAAATAGAACCATGAAATAAAGAAATCTCAAGTACATACTTTAAACATATTGATTGTAATATGTGCAATGTCCCATTTTAAAACCACAGTTTAAGATACTCAAGATTCCACATGCAAAATGTAAAATTAGGCTTTTTCATGGATGAACCATCCCCCCACCCCACCCTATCCCCACCTCATCCATTTCCACATTCTGAAAAGTTCTTTAACCTTTTTTAGAACTTCTAATAATTCTGCAAGTGAATGGGTTCAGAATATGAATGAACCCATTCAATTTTGTCCTGAAAGCATTAGTTGGTTTATAAAATGTGCTCGCTGAAGCTCATCAGACTTCTCTCGGGGTATATTCTGTGCACAAGAACACATTAGGATTACAATTAATTAGGCAGAAGGGATATTTTTGAAAAGACAAAAAAAATAACAAAGTCACTTTTACTTCCTGTGTGGGTTACATGGCCTTCGGTTCTTGTTAATACGTCTCACAACTCATGATCAGAGCATGTTTTTTCAGCCCTAGCATAATTTGGCAGCTTTGACTATGAGTACACAAATGAGGACCAAGCAAAATGCCAATAATTATTATTATTTTTTTTTGATTAAGCACCGAATGCCCAGAGAAATTAAAGCCCTTCAAAGGCTGTGGTCAGTCAGACTGAAGTAATTCTGTAAGTAACGATGTTGGAAGACAAATACAATATTTTACATAATGGGGAAGGTTGTGTCTTTAAAGGGCTATCTTTGATGATCTCTGGATCAATATTGTCAGTACAACATTTCTCCTTTGTGCGGTCCACCATTAATCTGGATTTTTATTTTCTCTGTATTTACAATTATAGTGATGAGCTAAGACAGCTTTCTGATTTAATCATCTGCTATGCTTTTAAGTTCAGCATGCACTTCAAAGGTCAATATCCTAGGACTGACCGGACTTAATGTTTATCTTTTTTTTTTTGCTATCATCAGTGGAGTTTCCAGTAAGTTCAAAAAATCAAGCATGTTGAAACTAACATGTGTATTTATAAAGAAAAGTAATAGTTCAAGACAATCCCTCAATATTAAAATAAATTGTGCATTGCACTGCTGTCATTTTTGCTGTACATTTCCTTGCTAGATGTTAAACTGCTGCACATTTCTGGGACAGAGTGAGGTAAATCAATGGCAGTTCTGATGCAAAAGAAAAGGAAAGAAAATCAGCTGTGTTGTTGTGTTCATAAATGTTGGGGTTTGAACGCCAGGGGTGGGGGTGAGAGTAGGGGATGAGTGAGGTTATAGCTTGCCTTGGGCAAAACATCAACGGAGTGCATTTTGAATGTGAACCGCCGTGACTTGTGTTCATCTCCATGCTCAAATAACAGCTTAGCAAAAGATGACAGGATGTTCAAAAACCTGCATCTTCTCTCCAGTCCTGTGATGAGCACAAATAGTTTTTTGTATGTTGTTTGTTGTAGAAGATTTTCAATGGATTTCATCTGCCTTTGAAAGGCAGCTTGAGCTGGATTAAAAGCTTTGCAAAAGAAGAACAGTTGGCAGCAATCTCTCTGTTATCCTAGGATCTGAAAACTGACCAACAATGGATCTTTTACTTGACTCATTAAATACTCAATAAGCAGGGAGAAACCCTTTCCATTCAGTACAAGCATGTAAAGAAAATATATAGAGTACAGTATACAGCCAAATGTATAAACGAATTATGGACAATGCAATAAATATTCTGGCCTTTCAAAATAAAATGTTCACAATTTAATATATATATTCTTTTTTATGTATCTTTGGGAAGTTGGTTTAATTACACATCAAAAGTTAACCTTGATTTACTTAGTAAACACCTAAAACGGAATAGTAAGTCTTACTCATTCTGGTGGAAAAAACTTCAGAGTTTGTATTTAACTTTCCAGGAATGTTGTATCCCGTTAATACTTGCCATGCCCTCTATTCTGGTGTCCAAAAAAGTGAAGTTTTATATATATATCTCTGAAAGGAAATTTTTCCAGAGGTCCTGGTCTCTCTCTGGCAAACTTTACTGTGGTCTTCATGTTTTTCATAGAGAACCAAGGGTTCATGGAAGTTTAACTTGTGCAGTTTATTTCTGATTGAAGAGGCATGCACTTTCATATCAACTATAACAACAGGGTTTTGTCGATCTTGCCATAAGTTTTTATGAATTTTTGGAAACTTAGCCATTTTCCATCTGCTCTCATGCCAAATCTGCATGGAGGGTTAGACCTGGTCATGCTGCCAGTTTGATTTGAACATCCTCAGTTAAAGACTATTTCCCATATGGAGGAATGGTTGATTTCAAATGAGACCATTGTTAATCCTATACCAGACTCACAAGCTGCTACAATCTCCTTACTGAAATTCTCAGACAGCTCTTTCGATCTCACAATGGTGTTGACTCTCAGTTCATCAGTCAGCAGCACACCAAACCCAATATTGGATGTTTAAACAGTGCAAATCAAAATGCTAAGTCTGTTCTTATGGTTACTGGATGTGATATACCAATGTGTGATTTCAGCCATTTCCAGTAGGGATAAATATGGGTGGCCTGGATTGCATGAAGTAATGGTTTTGTTAAAATGGGTTGCAAATACCCATATGTTCAAATATGTTAGAGTAGGTTGTCCTCGTTTTTTTCATGGCACTTTATTTGTCAATAGGGTCCCAATGCTTGGAAGAGTGTTATTTCTCTTATATTTATAAAATATGATTCCAATTTCCCTACTAGGGGATGAATAGCCAAGTCTTTTGGGACAGTATCATGTACGTAATGCTGTTAGAGCTCATTGATGAATAAACATGTTTTGTTTTTTTTCTGCAAGTACTACTAAAATAAACCATAATGTTTGTAAAAAAAAAGAAAAAGAAAAAAGAAGACAAAGTGAGTGTAAGTATTCATGCTTATTGTAACACATGGCTATACTTGTCATGATTCACAGCCACTTTGAAATTCAAAGTACCAGTCTTATTACTTTTAGTAACAAGACTCTTGTTACTATATAATTAAACTTGCCTTGCCTTACTTGGATTTTGGTTTTCTTTTGTCTGTGTTTTCATTCATCCCTTATTGTATATTTATGTTCTAAGGGTTAATTTCCTTGTGTTTAGTACTTTAGTTTATTCTTGTTTTTGGTTCTTTGTACATTTGGATTTATTTCTCTTAAATCTCTGTTAGTCTTTCCCCTTGGTCTAAGTATATACTTTGTGTCTTAGCCTCACTGGTGTTAATTAGTAGTTTAATGAATTTTATTTGGTCCCTCCCTCTGTCTCCCTGCTTTCATTTTACCCCATATAAATCCCCGATTAACTCATCTACATCCAATGTCATTCTCCACTCTCCCCTCAGTATTTAATCTCACTGGTTGTCATTGTTCTTTGCAGGGACTCACCATTACAGTACATGATACTTCACACATGCTTTATGTCCTGTTATCCCTATACTACTTCTGTTATTATTATTGAAAGACTTAAGTCCTTCTCCCAACCTGCACATCATGACAATTTTATTGTTTTTCCATCTACATATTTAGGACTGCTGTTGTACTGTAAGGTGACTCTCCACCACAGTCTCATCTTTCGGACCCTGTAAGGTTTGTTCCATCCATCATCCCATCAACTCTGACTAGCTTCTTTGTCCCTGCTGAAGAAACAAAACCCCTCAGAATGATGCTGCCACCACCATAATTTAGCCATATTTTACTATGGGGACTGTATTGTTCAGGGTTATTTACAGTGTTGTTTTTTTCCAAATACATTAAATTCCATATGAAGTGCAAAATATATGTTTGTTTTTATCTGACCAGAGCACCTTGCTCCACATGTTTACTGTGTCTCCTACATGGCTTGTGATAAACTCTAAAATTGCTTGTTTGAACCTAAGGTGTACATTTGGAAAGAAAAATTATAGTTGAAGATAACCCCTCAAAAATAAAATAAATTGTGCATTGCACTGCTGTTATCTTACAGTACATTTCCTGGTAAGATATTAGGCTAACTCAGATTTCTGGGACAGAGGGGTGTAAATCAAGGATTGCTGTGTCTCTTACATGACTTGTGATAAACTTTAAAATGGAATCCTTACGGCTGTCTTTTGACAACGGTGTTCTTCATAGGCCAGTTTTGTGAAGTGCTTGAACCATATATTTTTTTAATTTTTAGAAGATTTGTTCCTTTTTATTTTTCATTTACATACTTTTGTTTTTGATGTGATACAGAAATAAATGGACAATGACACTGACATAAGCATTCAGTTCTCCTCTGATAGAAGAGGCTTCTTTGTCAAAGTCAGAACACTAGCTCTGAAAGAAACAGGCGAGATGAGTTTGCCACAGTCTCCACACGCCTCTGCCTTTCTTATTCTTTTTACATGTGCTGTCCTCTTATCTTGAAACCTAAGCTGCCCCAGAGCATTTTAGGTTTTCATCATAAGTTGCCACTGTGATAGATTCAGGTAAGACTTGAGTGACTAAAAAACTCAGAATTGAATGTGAAGTTACATATAAGCCACTGATGCACCTTCATAGCACAGACCAAATACAAATATAAAGGAAAAATCTGGATGAAAAACAATTATACGGAACATGAAAATGAGCAACAAAAGTACAAATTCATCTAATTACTAATGGGGTATTTTTAAAGGGACATTTGTGATTTAGCCAACATGAATCTTCAACCCCAGGTGAGGGTATCTTCTTATCTTTCCAAGGAACATCTTGTTCCTAACTCAGCAGAGTGCTGTTCTGTTTGAAAACACATCAATTACAACAACAAGGGAACTGTTGCCACAAGGCACACGCGTTTCTATATGTAGCTCTACTGCATGTTTCCAAGACAGGAAGTGTAATTACAGAAGATAGAGAAACTAATTCTTACTTGGAAATATTGCAATGAAAGGTATCGACCATCCTAAGTATTGTTTTTGTTCTGGGTTTATTCATACTGACTCGCTGAAGAAACTGAAGAAAAGGCATCAGTAGAATGATAGAATTGGGCATGCATCTTTTGGTCATCGGATTGTTTTTGGAACCGGTATGTGTTTCTATTATTTTAAACATGAAAAATTATATCACATTTATTATTGTTTATATATTATTAAATTATATCACATTTTAATTTATACTACTACTCATTTGTTTACATATGTTATTTTAATGTAATCTTTTTGTATTTCCATAGTTTTGGTGAAAATATATAGTTACCTAAATATGCACAAATCCACTGAACGCAAATGACATTCTTCAGCATTTTAATTAACAAAATGTGACTTCTCTCTTTTTTTTTTTTACTTACTCAACAAAAAATTTGTATATATATTTGTTTGATACATTTTTGTTTTATGGCAGTGAACAAATATGTTGGTCAAGTCTCCTAAAGAGCATCTCAGTGAACAAGGTTTCAGAATTTGTAGCTTGTGTAGGAATATGAAAAGAATAAAAAAGTGTACTCATTTTCATTTTTGTTGCAGGTTAAGTTTTTATTTTTTTCTAAACATTGAAGGAGATGAATGCTCATCCATTTATGAGAAATAGAAAGATCAACTGCGTGAGTTTGAATTAAACATTTTGTTTTTTTAAAAACATCAAATGAAAAAAAATACCTTTTTGTCTTGTTTTGCTGATTTGTGATGGAAAAATTAAATTACAGAAATTACACATTTAAATAATCTGATCACCACTAACAGTGAAAGTCTCATTTCCTTTTTAAACTTATGGAATTAAAAATTAGATATAATTGTTAATTTCTGCTACACTCCCTTTTCACCTTTAGTTCTCCAGTCGGACTAATACTGTGTAGCACAATCTTGTTCTGCAAATATATAAATCTCACATCCATGGAAAGCAAAATTAGAGAAACCAAATCTGACTCAACATTTTGAGAGTTACAAAACTGCTGCATCTCTGCTGTTGACACTTAAATATATATATATATATATATATATATATATATATATATATATATATATATATATATATATATAAACATCATTTTGGGAAAAATCTCTGTAGGCTTCTGAACTTCAGCTACTGAGAACATGAACAAATACAGTAAAACACTAATTAAATAGGCTTTTTTTGTCCTTACTATTCGTAGACAGTGCTCCTCATTGATCATTCTCAAATTTAAAATTAGTTGAGGGCTATGACTGTTCTTCCCCATTTCGTCACATTCTACCCACAAACTTAAATGTACTTTATAGGATTTTTATGTGGTAGGCCAAACCAAAGTGTTGTGTAATTGTGAAGTGAAGGGATAAGGATGTAAACAAAGCTTTTCACAAGTAACATTATATGAAGTGTGCGTGCTTTTTCACGTCGGTTTTTGCTGCAATACCAATGGCAAGTCTTCTGGATTGTGTCTCTAATCGCTTTGTACATTTTGAAGGGTGAAGGTTTTGCCCATTCTTATTTGGGAAGTAGATCCCTCTCAGGTGAACCGGAAGGAAAAGATCTGTGAACAGCAATGTTTAAGTCTCAGGCTTAGTCAACACGTAGCAGGGTATCTTGGAAAAATTTGATGTTTTTATGCCGTTATGCCTTTCAGACACACTTACAAGGTTTTAATTCAATTCAATTTTATTTATATAGCGCCAACTCATGACACATATCATCTCAAGGCACTTTCCAAAGACAAATTCTATCAGATTATACAGATTGGTAAAAAAGTTTCCTATCCAAGCAAACTTAGTAGATTTCATCAAGTCTTGACAAACAGCATTCATTCCTCATGAAAGAGTATGTAGCCACGTCTGCATTGTGCATGGCTTTGCAGCAATCCCTCTTACTGAGCAAGCGTCAAGTGACAGTGGAGAGGAAAACTCCCCTTTAACGGGAAGGAAAAATCTCCAGCAGAACCATGCTCAGTGTGACTGGAGGTTAGAGAAGACAGAGCAGAGACAAAGAAAGACAGACAGAAAAAAAGCACAGAAGCACACATTGATCCAGGAATATTTTCTACATTATATGGTAATATTATATATATATATATATATATATATATATATATATATATATATATATATATATATATATATATATATATATATATATATATATATTATATCCCTTAAAATGGATGATCCAAAAAACTGGGATTTATAAGCACTCTGGTATTGAGCCTGCGTGTGTACATGAAGAGATGGATTAATTAATGTCCGGCGCATCACTGTCTGCGACGCATATTGCTGTGCTGCATCACACAGGTGCGACCATTGTTTATATGGCCATACTTTGGAGTTAAAAATGAATCGCTCAGTGGCGTATTTCTGTGGGTTGGTGTGGATGGAAATGTTCTAAAAAACTTCCCGAGTGTATGGTATTATTCTTAAAAATGGTGTAGTGGAGAGTATTTTAAACTCTACTATGTGTGGACTAGGCCTTAAGCAGATTCTCAATGAAATGTAGGTTTGGACTTGGACTGGACCATTAAAGAACATGAAGCTCTGGGTTTATGTTTAATGTCCACATAGAAAAAAAAGTATTTTGCCTCAGTCTCCAGTCTTGTGCAATCTCTGAACTTCTTCCAGAAATTACCTGTCATTATTGAGGGAAAGTTTTCCTGCAACCTAATCCTCCCAGTACCATTTTTCATACTATTTCAAGGCTGATGTACAGTGTTAGTTCTTTTGTGTAAAAACTATTTAATTATTTGCTAATTTGACTCTGTTAAAGGTAAATTTATGGTAAAGGATATCTCTTATTTTTTCTTTGTGTGTATTCACCATTGTTTGTCACTTTGTACAGATCCCACATCCATGACAGGTGTATGGAAGTGGCCACTCAGCACTTCTTGTTTGTGTAGGTTCATGTCATGGATGTCAGTGTTTGCATTCCTGGGTACAACCAAATCAAGGGTTTTCTTTTTTGTTTCTTTAAAGTATTTTATTTTGAAGGAACCTTTTGAGCTGTAAGGAGTATGGAGTGCTGTATTTTGTTGCATTTAGTTGTGTAAGTGAGTTTAATTAAATTAATAATCTAATTTATGATTCTTATATTATTTTGTTTAACCTGTTTTTTAATAGTTATGAGTGAATGTCCGTAGGCGCATGCCACAATGTGTGTGTGATGTGTGTGAGAGAGCAGTCTCAGAGGTTTTTTTTTTAGTTTTTTTCAAAGCAAAGAAAAAAAAAATTTGGATTTTATACTGTTTTTAGAATTGGATATTTTATGATTAAAATTATGGGTCAACATTTCTAACTTTAGGCCACTATCTCCTAATGTTTTCACAAGAGATTGTAGACCATTAACTTAACGCAGAGTTTCCCAAAAGAATCCCAACATTTCCAAATCCAACATGTTCCATAACAGAGATTAGAAGCTTAAAAGGACCTATCCAAATCCTTTATATTTTTTTTACCTAGATTATTTAGCTGCATCAGGATATACTATAATGTGTTCAGGATATTCTGTAATATGTTCAGCCACCTTTCTGGTTCAGCCAGATTCAAGCTATTTAAAGTTTTCATCTTAATTTAGATTACACTTTTAGTACCGCTTTATGCTTCTTGTGACACATCACTGAAAATAACTAACGTTGGGTATTCTTTCTGTGAAATACTTTCACCGTGAAAAGTGTTGTCAGCACAACCTGATGCTTAAAGTGTAACTCACCCAGATGTGAAGGCATAACCCCACGCCCAGACACTTTTTGAAAAAGTGTCTTTTTGAAAAAGTGTCTGGGCGTGGCACGGTGGCACCAAAATTGGCAGTTCCAAGAGACACGGCTAAGTGTAGGGATGAGCGGTGCGGGTTAAGCGGGGCTCAGGGCTGCGGTTGGGATGAGGGAAAATTACATGTTGAAACATGGAGGGACAAGGACGGCTCCTCGTGGTTTTGCCACGGATCGGAGGTGGAGGATTTTTCACCGCTCTCATCACCTGAGGTTGAGGGAGCCCAGCAGGGTTGAGGCTTCAGTTCGAACCACTGGCTCAGGGCACTGATTCAAGGATGTCTGGAGCCGGTGCTGCTGAGGCTGTGGGGGACAGAATGGGTGCAGTTTCTGAGTGGTAAAGTGATGTTGGCACAGCAGCATCATTGCTAACATGGGCTAAAGTTAAAATCAGTAACACTAAATACTGTTGATCAATGCTCTTGATCAGTGCTCTCAATTCCACCTTGTGAGTCTGACTCACTGCGGGAACGGTGTGCGAGTCTGACTGAGATGCGTTTATACCTGAACGCAGGGCTATGATGCCCAAAACATGTACCATCCATCCATTTTCCGTCACGCTTGTCCCTTGTGGGGTTGCGAGGGGTGCTGATGCCTATCTCCAGAATCCAATGGGCGAGAGGCAGGGTGCAAAACATGTACCATTTGAGGAAATAGGAAAATTCAACTGCAATAGCCACTGTTCAACTGTAGGAGGACAGCACTAAGATGGTTTCAGGACAAATACTGCAGAATTAAACAAGTTAAAAGAATTGAGGAAAACATTAAAAAAATCTACTGCTGCATCATGTCCGAGAAGGCTTTTGGGAAGAGTACTTTGTGTAAGCTGCCAATCCAGAACTGTGTTCCACTCCTTTAATCATAATGGCAAATGCATGCACTGTGCCATTTCACCAATTAGTTGTAGAAACGGATAAAATATTTGACAAATTATGTTACACTCCCTAGAAATTGTTATAGTGTTGTATTTGCAAGGTCCATGGATTTTTTTTTACTGTTTTTATTCTTTTGTTTACATACATATGCCCTGTGCCCTAGTGCATATATTACAAAGAGTCTCAGGAATAAGACTTAAATTCACACAGCAAAGCTTCCCCTCTTTTTTTTTATTTACGCATAGCTGTCAGAGACACACACACACACACACACACACACACACACACACACACACACACACAAGGGATACCAGATTCCATAGGTATATCAGTATATGACTGGAAGGTAGCAAGTGTAACTCAAAGGGGAATTGACTTTAACTGCTATAGCTCAAAATTTATTACTTACAGTATTCACATTATATTTCTCGGCTCGCCAGTCCCTACATGAAATCTATTTCCTATGCCTCTATTTCTGTTCTTTTGACAAAGTATTCAGGTGCTATATTTTTAACATTTTAGTGATGCATTTTTGTACACAATAAGAAAATATGACACTCTTTGTATTTATCATGGCAGAGTTGACAGGAACTTTGCAGATCATGTCTAACTCAACCCCACAAACAAAAAGGAGCAATTAGTTAATTTTCTAAATTCACTTTCTGTCATGAACGAGGACAGATGGACCCAGTGTTCGACCAGACCAGAGGTACGTTTTAAGAAGGTTTAATGAGGATCAGAATGACCGGACAGGGACAGGCAGGCTCTGTGGTCAGAATAACAGTCCAAGGTCGGTACACAGTCAAGCAGACAATACAGGTAGGGATCAGGCAAACTCAGGTAATCCAGGAACAGAATCCGGTCAGGCAAAACAGGCAGACAGTCAGAACAGGCAGGAAAAAACAGGTTCAGGGGTCAGGCTGGCTCAGAATCCAGAGGCAATCGGGTTAGCATCTACAGGTCAATCAAAATAGAATGCTGGACAAAAACTCACCAAAGGCCCGTAAATTGGTCTGGCAATTTGGAGTGGAATGAAACTGGTTTAAATAAGGATGTGAACAGGTGCAAATAATCAAAGGAAGGGTGGCCACTGAAAGTGAACTGAACTGATTGGCTGTTGACAAGACAGGGTAGTGACAAGCAAACAGATAGGGCAGTGAGGTGAGCTGGCAGATAGTTTGCAGGTTAATCTAAAATGGAAAGAGGTGGAGCTGATCTAAGGAGGGGTGGTGAACTGAACTGTCAGGCAAATGACTGGTAAAAATGGAGTGACCGGCAACATAAAGAAATGTCCCAGACTAACATTGAAACAAAAAACCCAAACTCTGACAGAACCCAAGAGAAGACATCAGTGGCGGCTGGCCCATAGGGGGCGCTCAGGCGCCGCCCTCCCTAGATGTGGAGGGGAAAAGTCAATATATATATAGATTTTAAAAGTATTATTAATGTCAGTTTTTACTTAATAGTATGTGGCTACATGTAATAAGAATTATTAAAGCACTTCTACCAATTGACTCTCATTTAACAGTGCATTTCCACCAACAGAACGTATCATTTCTCTTCTTCTACACTTTTGGGGCTGTCACTCAAGGAGCCCCAAAAGTGTAGCGAAATAACCAATCGTATACTGTTGCTAGGGAAAATTTGTAAATATTTGGCCAATCAGCATCGCCAAAATTAATGGCTTTGGGACTCCTGAAATCTTTGCCCCTGCTACACAGTGATAGGTGTATAGATCAGTTCACGCGTGATGTCACAAGCTACATCTGGGCTACATCCGGGTCACGGTAGTAGGCAAAAACCGTACTGTTTTCGCTTACAACCTTGACAAAACGGATGAATTAGAGCGTACTTTTAGTTTATTTTTGGAATCTAAACAATGCCTACGACTTGTTGTGCTCCTGGTTGCACACAGAGGCATTCCAAATCGTCGGATGTACGTTTCTTTCGTTTACCGAAGGACGAAGAAAGACGAAAGAAATGGATAATTACGATGAAAAGGATGCAGGCAGACAATCCCAATTGACTGTGGGAGCCATCATACCATGACAGAATTTGCAGTCTACACTTCATCTCTGGTAAATACAACTTATTTTTTCACTAGTCATTGTTCTACTTAAATCATTATATAAATAAAAAATTAAGATATATATTTAAGTCAAGACGTAAACGTTCGTTTCGTAATAATATACATACATGTACAATGTATGCAAACAATGTATGCCCCAACAAGATTTTTTTTCACCAGCCGCCACTGGAAGACAGATTCTAAACTAAGACAGAATTGGTTAACTGAAGAGACTAATTAAACCAAAACAGAAGCTTGAACTGAGGCAGAAACTCAAAACATGACACTTTCTCCTGTTTGGAGTCAAGGTGGGCTTCTTCCCGTCTCAGCTGCCGACAGGAGCGAGCCAAGGTTAATTCTTGCAATGTCAACAGTCCAACACAGAGCCAGCACAGAAACACACCAGGCAACAACCAGGCACCCTTATTCCTGCAAACAAACAAAATCACCAATTAACCCAGCTTGTCTGTTTGTAGACTGTGGAAGGAAACTGGATTATCAAGAGGAACAAAACAGACATTTTGCACTGACTGAAAGCTTGCACTGATTTTCCCTCTTTTTCCGTTTTTGGTTTGAGCACAAAATGGAAAATTGCGGCAGTTTGTTATCCATTTTCCAATTCTGCTTTTGGAAACTGACTTTTAAAAAAAATGCATTCATCTGAGCAGTCGCACGATGATTCAGACGGACACTTTAAAGAATATGTAAACCTTTCATCTTTTCTAGCTTGTTTCCATGCATTAGTCAAACTGGTGACATGTTTGTAATGTCCTCAGTCACAGTTTGCCTGAGGCATATCTGAGCAAAACGGGTGCTTATGGTTCCACAGCAACTGCATGGCCACACAGTGCAAAAAAAAGACAAAGTGACAAAGAGGATGTATTTTTCACTTATTTTGCCAGGTACGTAAAAAATAATATATATATATATATATATATATATATATATATATATATATATATATATATATATAGATAGATAGATAGATAGATAGATAGATAGATAGATAGATAGATAGATAGATAGATAGATAGATAGATAGATAGATAGATAGATAGATAGATGTCAAGTGTAAAGAGAACAAAAATCAAGCCCCTGCATTTCCTACAATGGCATAGCTCTTTATTTTATTTTTTTCTGATCTAGTCAATATAATCCTTGAATGTAAAAGACTGATTGAATCAAGCTTTAGTTTGTTTGATTAATCACCAGCATACTTTGGTAGTCCTGGAGCAAATAAATACTGGGATTTAAAAAGCTTAATTGTTTTTAGAACTGCAGATGGGTTTTCTGCTGCACAACTCATCAGTTTAGTGTGAACCCTTAATAACATTTAATTTCCTTTTCCATCAAAATGTAAAAAAAATGTCTTTGAGGCATGGAGAAATTAATTGAAATTAACCTCTTTTTAGAGAACAGTTGAAAGACTGTATTATTGAAACTTCACAGATATTTTTTAAATGTCTCAGTAATTGTTTGTCTGTTCATTTCCCCTGGAAGGAAGCCTTGTTGACATCAGAACAATGGGGAAGTGCTTACATGTGTAGATGCAGCGGGGGGCTCTAAGGATGGCTTCAAGATAAACTTAAATCATTTACAAGTGGTAAGTAGAACAAAAGCCAACCAGAGGCATTTGTCCTTAGTTGGCAGGCATCTTAAGGAGCTCAGTATTGAAGTAATGAAACCAGGCATCTGCCTCTGATGTTCTTTGTTGGATGAGGGCTTAGAACACTCAGGCTATTGTGCCCTAATTTAGGCCATTAGTGACATCCCCATTGAGTGAAGCATACTTATCTGCTTCCAGCATAAGAAGACTCTTTGTTAAAGTTCACACACTTTTAGTACAAAATACAACACAAGTCCACTTGAAGACTAACCCTACCCTCTCAATCAAGCTGCATTTCCTTTCTAGCCACATATATTGGTGTAGTGAAAAATACATGGTACAAAGATGTAAATGTGAGGAAATAAAGTGGAATTTGAGGCACATTGAGCCCCTTCAGGTCTTTGGATTGTGTGTGTCGCTTTTGATACACCCCAGTTTTGAATAGTGTATTCAGTGTTCAGTAGTGTCAGGACTGGGCCCATGACTTTTATCGTGATGCCACTGTCTAGTTGTCAGGAATTGTTCTTGGCATAGGCCACATAGATTATTGCCTAGGGTGCCAGCTGCTGAAGGGGGTGCTTCTGTAACAGAAGATAAAAAAAAAAGAATAACGAAAAAAATGAAGTGAAACACATAATAACATCAGTATGCAGTCCTGAATGGCACCCTTGTCTCATGCTCTGTACTGAAAATAAAACTTTAGAAAATATAAACAACAACTCACCCCCTGCGTCATGTTGTTTCTTATTCTGATGGAATTCACATCGCTGTCAATCAAATACCCTGAAAAGACAAACTGAACCTACATACCAATGTGCTATATTCAGCGAATCCAAGTAGGTAAAGATATCTTCTATTTTTCAAAAAGATTTTGCAGTATCTGAGAGGGAATGCTAACCTTTCTAACACGTTCCTGAAGTTAGTTTAGCTAAATAACATTAGTAGGCAGGTTCTGTACAAAATGAGGTTGCAAACGATTTGTAGCTTCTGACCAAGCAAACAAATGTGTTTTTGCGGTTAGACCTTTTATCCATACGTAAATTCTGTTTGACATCTCTAGAAATCAATAATTCCAAAAACTCCAGCCAAAGTGGAGATTTCTAAAACTCAGGTTTTGAGCCTGCATGTGTACTAGGCGTGTAAATCATCAGCTTTGTCACAATATGATGTTATATCAATCTTTTTGGATGACAAAACAATATTTGCCGATATAACAAAGTGTGTTATATTTTCTGATCAATGCAATTGATATGATGCAATATTATCTGCCCATCTGACACTCTTATACACTATATAAAAGTTTTCTTTTAGTAAAAAAAAAAAAAATAAAAAATAAAAAAATATATATATATATATATATATATACATTGATTTACCTATAGTCCACAGAGTCACTTGAGGTGTTCTCGCATCTGATCTGGATGCCCTCTGGTAGTGTCTCTTTGGAGGTTTTTTAGGCACATTCTGTATCTTACATTGGAAAGGGAATGTCTTGGTTTCCCTCCTGCCTGTTACCTCTGAGACCCTAACCTAAACAAGACGGATGGATGGTTGAACGCTTTTGTCACTCTGCACAACCACGTTTGTGTCTCTTACCAAGATGCAAATTAAAAAAAATTGCTAAGCTCCACATGGATTTCTTTTAGCTCATATTAAATTAAGGACAAGAGAGCCTGATAAAACAACTCTATGTGGACTTTAACGCTCTTTTTACAGAACGGTCTTATGCAGATGGGAGAGTTCCTTTTGAGTCCCCCCATTAACATTAAATAGGATGTACCATTAAATACCTATTAATCATTAAATACACCGTAAAGCCAGCTGCTTATCTTACCTACCCGCTAAGCTCCAAAGACCCTCTTAAATTTTTGATAATATCTTCGTGCAGTGCTCCATCAATGAGGTAAGAGTAGTTTGGAGATGTTGGGGAAAGCTTCAACCTCCTGTCTGACCTCTGCGCATCAGTGTGCACGGCTGGCGTGTTAGATGAACTTGAACTAGTCAGGCGCCAAGTCTTTGAAACTTCTGATGTTTCTTCATTGATTTCCCTGATCAATGAGACATTTTAACTTCAATAAAGCCTCTTAACAGCTGGGTTTTCACAAATTTGTTCTGATCTTCCCAACAGATCTCTCATGTGAGTTCGGTTTCATTATCACTCTCCATCTCTCTAATCATGTTGAAATTAGGTTCAAGATTATGCCCTTGGAAGAAGGTCCTACCAACTGTCTCTTTTCTAACCACAATGATTGATTTTCATTTTAATATCTTTCGTGCTCTTTGGATAAGCCACAAACACACTTTCAGTAAATCATAGTGAACACTATCTCCATAGAAATGAAGGGAGAAACAAACAATAAAAAATGAAAAGAAAAACACTTTTGCAGCAGTTTTTAATTTTGTTTGCACTTGAGAAAAATTATGTAAAAGAAACAAGTCATTTAAATATCAGTCATTTTAAATAGTAATTTATTTCTACTCTGGTTTTAGATACTACCACTCTGATACATGTTTTACTTTGAGGATGGATTGATGATTCTTCCAGCTCTTAATGCCACTTAATGCCTTTAGTACTTATAGCTCTATTATGTAAGACTCTGTTTGTAAGCTTGCCACTGTCTTACTGGGCCATTTCTTACTAATTCATACCGTCTCTAACACATCATGAGGAAATAATTGCATCAAAGGATTTTGAGGGATTTTCATATGGATTGTGTCTGGATAGTGGCCTTGAGACCTTACAAAAGTCGTTACATGCAAAATGTAGAACACACTCATACTGAAGAGGTGATTCTGTTTTTCTTATGAATAGTTAAAATTATAGAGGGAGCTACAGTCCCTTGCAAAAATACTCATCTCCCCTGGAAGATATCCGCATGTTGTCACGTTATAACCACAATCTTCACTGCGTTTTATTGGGAATTCAATGTGATAGACCCATGCAAATTAATAAAAAATGTGAAAGGGAAGAAAAAGAATACTTTTTTTTTTTTACAAAAAATTGTAAAAGTATGGTGTGTATTTCTATTCACCCACTAACCAATACATTGTCTCTACCAGCTTTGCACATCTAGAGATTATTTTGCACCTTCTTCTATTAAAATTTGGAAAATACAAGTCAGATGAATGATTGTTTCATTTATGTTTTATTTTCTAATATCTGTTCTTCATAGTGTCCATGGACCTCTTAGTTGCTTCTCTACATAATGCTCTTCTCTAACTTTAGGCAGACACACTTTAGTCTCTTTATAATTTTCATGATGCTGTTTGTTTAGTAATATTATCTTAAAAAAAATCGTTAGTCTTGTCAGGTCACTTCTGTCGCAATTGATGGCACTGGATTTTATTTTGGGTTTTAAGTAAAGGAAACTGAATAAAAATGAATGGCACACTTTTAAGAATTTTAATTATAAAAAACTAAACAAAAAACATAACTGTGTCCTTTTCTTCCAGTTTATTAAAATGCACTACTTATTATATTGATGTTTATGGTTATGATGTGACAAAATGTGGAAGGGATATTACTTACTTATATAGTATATCAAACCTTTAACAAACTAAAAAAAAAGGCACATTTCAATCTGTTTGAAGTGATGTTATGATAACTTACTTCAAATGGCTTGGTCTCAGGTGCTGACAGATAAAGAAGTGTATTTATCATGTCCTCTCATTTCTCTTTATACCATGGTAAAAAAAAAAAAAATGGGGTATTTCTCCTTAAGCAGTAAATCGGTTGGATATTTTAGGTTGCCTGCTTCTAATATTGCACAAAATAACACTAAAAAGAAAGCTGAGTTAAATGTTCTCAGCGTCAAAAGCACATTCTGCATGGCAGAACACAGCCATGACGCAGAAAAACACTTAACAAGATAGCTCCCGAGGGTTTGGGGTTCCTGTGTGAGAAATAAAACCACCAGCTCTAAATCCTTGACTCACCTCTTCACCTGACAAGCTTTTTATCATTCCACTGCAGTGGATCATAACTCCACCAAGGTTGACCATATGCTTACTTTCTGGGGCAGAGCAAGGCTTGTCTTGGCCGAAACCTTGACAAATCCCAAAGCACGTGCCTGTGTAAGAAACAGCCACATGCACTGACAAGCTTCTAATTATGCAATCGCCTATGGACGGCCAAACCGTCATTATTGTGACATCACGTGATGGAGAAATTTGGTCAAACTCCTGTGACAAAAACAGAAGATATATTTTCATTTAGCCAAACAAGGGATTTTATTTTCAGAATTTCAGTCTGATGTTAGTCCAACCCTACTTGCCCATATATATATATATATATATATATATATATATATATATATATATATATATATATATATATATATATATAACCATCTGTCACCTCTATGATTTACAAATATGCTTTACACCACAAATACCAGCAGTGGTAGTTTTTACCCTGATGTGTTCTAAAATAACATTTGTCTGCCTATCACTCAGTCCAATTAATTATGTAAATAGCAGGAGCCACCTGAAACTACATTAACTTCATTAGTTCATTTGATATTACATTTTGAAATCAGCACTACTATAAATCATGGCTCCTTTCTCACTGACATCTTGATGTAAATTGGATACATGTTATTGTTAATAATTGAGCCAAGTACTTGAGCTCAGAAATAAAACATTTTTTTTTATAATAGATTTGCTGCCTAGTGTAGATTGGAGAGAATTAACGCAGAGGACTGCAGTTTAAATGCCAAGGAAGTGTCTTTTTCCCATCCTGGACATAACATTTTGAATAATTTATCATATGTGCAGCTATGTTGTAGATGCATTATATGCACACATCTGAGTAAATTAACCCAGCTGTTCATAAGCCCACACAGACGCACAGCTTTCTGTGATCTGGCACAGGTCGTAAACTGGTACTTAGCTGAAAGTGGGATCAGAAAGACAAAATGTAAATTGCAAGCAGTACATTGGAATGCTCACACAAAAGGGGTGAATTTTTAGCATCTGAACAGCAGTTTTGCTGGGACATGTCACCATAACGTGTAGGTTACAATGCAGATCCATCTCAATGAAGAAGAATATCATTGAAAAGTTATTTTATCCAGCAATTCAAAACAATAATTAAAATGCCATCTACACAGAGTGGTAAGTTTCAGACGTTCATTTCTACTAATTTTGATGATGAATTACAGCTAATAAATCCGAAAAATTCTGTTTCTCAGCACATTTTAATATAATATAGAATCAATTAAAATGTATCAAAAAATATCAGCCCATTGATTGGTATATCCCTCAACTGTACAAGTATATTTGCTTAATACCTGGCCGGGGTTCGGTTTGCATTAATTACTGGATCAGTGCAGTGTGACTTGGACGCTATCAGCCTGAGGCTCTGCAAAAGTGTAAAGGAAGTGTTAATAGCATTATTCAGCTTCTGTGAATTGTTGATTCTGGTGTCTCATCTTCCTCTTGGCAATGATTCATGGATTCTCTACGAGGATTTGATCAGAAGAGTTTGCTGGCCAATAAAACAAAGTAATACCATGCTCTTTAAACCATATATTAGTATTTTTAACAACTTGGCCAGGAGCCAAGTCCTGCTAAAAACAAATCCAGGATCTGCATGAAGCATAAAGTGTTTGACTAAAAACATTGGACCAACAGCAGTGATGAAAAAGTCATCACTGACTGTGAAAACTTTACACTGGATTACAGGCAACATCCTCGCCACTCTTCACCCAGACTGTGGTAACCAGACTCTCGCCAGATCATGATTTCATTTCGCGGAGATCCACACAACCATTTAGGTTTTCTCCATTGGAGAAGTATTTCAGAACGAGGGGCCTTATCAAAAACTCTTGCATATGACTGGAAAAAAAACTTGTCCATCATCTTTACTGCGGTGCTTATTCAACCACTTACATCAAAACCAACCCATGACATTGGGGTTAGGGAAGATCAAGTTCTTGCCAAAACTGGTCAGGAGAAGGGCGCAAACATGCCATTCTCTGGTGTTATTTTAAATAATTACTATTCGGTAGATTAGACAACACTAAAGAAATAGCAACATCAATATTACCGGATGACCAGATTTCTCTATTGAAAACCGAGGACGTCTTTGATTTTGCTAAGCAGTTGGGCGGGCCCTGAGTCTCTATGGGGAGGTTGGTTTGTTTTGCTCGATCTACAACGCCGATGGGGCGGGGAGGGCGAGTTCGGCTCAGCTCTTTTCCTACGGTGAGACAGTGGCAGGACTGGGGAAATACTTCTTGCTGCGTTAAACTTTTTGACTCCATTATGATACACTGAAATTGGGGACATTTCCAGGGACAGCATTTGCCAGGAACAGGTCATCCAAAACAGGGATTTGGGTACGTCTGGTCACCACTTGCTACCCCTCTGTGAGCCACCATTGTTTGAATCCAAACAGTTGCTTCTCTGATCTGTCACATCCACGAAAATCCCACCCAGCGATCCTGATTGGCTTGTCCATTTTATGTGGCATTGAAATCCCTCCCAATGGCAGAGATTCCAGATTGATGTGTGGAGCCATGTGGAAATAAAAATTGCTTTTAACTGAAAAAATAAAAAAAAAATACTTTAGACCCCAGTGCTCTCTATAGACCTGGTAAGACTCTGTGTTGTTCAGGAGATGCTTGACTCAAGGAATGCAGCAGCTGTAACATACAGTATGTCCTGTGTGTGTGTGGTGGCTGTTAGAGCCCTGGCAATCTATCATTCAGACTTTATTTATAAAGCATTTGACACACCAAAGTGACCAAAGTGCTTAACAGGTCTATGAAACAAAAGACATAAAAACATAAAGTAAGGAAAAAAACACATTTAATACTATTAGAATAAAAGCAGTTAAATAAGTAATCATTAATGAAACTAGCTGGATGCCCCCGATCAACGGTAATTCAAAAGCAAATTAAAAGAAGTCTTTAAGAGACTGAAATTCTTTCCAGTTTGATTCTGTTTACTCTTTCTCTCTGCTACTGTTCTGCCCCCCCGCTGCTGCTGTGTCTTGTCTTTCTGAGTACTGTCTTCATATCACCCGAACTCTGAAAACTATGGATCTGGTAAGCTGGTCTCTCAATTTCGTGGGATACACCCAAGATTCTTGGAACAGGTCGAAAATGGTGTGGTGGTGGATTTTTGACAATTTCGGCAAATTCAGCCAATGTCAGTAGCAATTATGGCCTTGATCAGGCTACCGACCTCATATGACGCGATCACCAAGGCGGTGAACGAGCAGACCCGTAAGTTGGGGGAGCAGAGCCGCAAGCTGGATGTGCTGGAATGCAGACTGGCTTCGGTGGTTGAACTCAAAGGGGAGATGGGATAAAATCTGGATGTGAAACGAGGAAAAAACCCAACAAATTTAGAATATTGGATTTGCCACGTTGAGCTTGCAATGAAAGGACTTAAAGCCGACAGAAAGGTTGGTGCAGCTTGTTCTAATAACACATTGTGTATTTGGATTATGCCTCCCCTAACAATAAAACTCCCCTGGATGTTATGGCGAGATAGATCAGAACTACTCCCCCGCTCCCTCCTCCCCCGCAGACATTTGTGGATGCGTTCTGAACTATGGCGCCGGTTTGATAACTTTTCCATCATAACAAGGACAATGGCCCTCTGGACAGCGTTCATGGAAATAAAACTTTCACCCAAACACACAAACATAACTGATGCCCACAACAACATATGAACTTCATGCGACTAGTTTCCAAAGTTAACCCCCTGCATAAATGTTGTCTCGTCATATGTGCTTTTCTCGTGCAAGGTTTTTTGATATCCCAAACTGTATCCTGGAATAGGATAAATGGTGAAATACGTATTTTTTTCCTCTCCCTCCCCAAACGTGGCTCCTATCTTTTCACAGAGTTAAAGTCTGCCCCCTATGGTAACCGCGTCAGGTGGGGTCCTCGGCAGCAAGGCCTCAGTCAAGCGTTCCCCCGAAATGTTTGTGATGTATGTGATGGATGGTTGTACTGAAACTGTAATTTCCCTCTGGGATTATTAAAGTTTCTGATTCTGATTATTGGCTGTCCTTACAGTGAGCGGAAGATCCTTCCACAGCTTGGGGTATGTCTCCCCAGTTTACAAGGCGGGTCATAGGAACATCTACAAGCAGCAGGTTACCTGACCTCATAGTTCTGTTGGGAAGGACCAGTGGAGATGCGTCTCCCAATCTGTGTAGCTCCCATACCATACAGTTATGCCAATGCATAAAACACTCTCTATGGCAGCTCTAAAGAAGTTATTCAGCAGCTTAGTGGAAAGTCCAGTCCTTTTTAGTTTCCTGAGGAAGAAGAGCCATTGTTGGGCTCTCTTCACCAGGTGGGAGGTGTTCACAGTCCAGGAGAGGTCGGAGGAGATGTGAATGCCCAGGAACGTAATGCTGTCCACACGCTCCACCACCTCCCCCTGTATGCAGAGAGGAGCGTGTTCATTCATTCTGGAACTCCTATAATCTATTATTACCTCCTTGGTCTTGCTGTTGTTCAGGATCATGTTGTTCCTGGAGCACCACTGTGTCAGATTGTGGACCTCATCCGTGTGGTGGGACTCATCATTGCTGGAGATGAAACCCACTACAGTGGTGTAGTCTGCAACCTTCACCACTGTGTCTGTGGGGTGGATAGCAGAATAATCCTGGGTGAAAAGGGTGAAGAGGGCAGGGCTGAGAACACACCTTCCCACTAATATGGCTGGATACACTATCAGGCCAGCTTATTTAGCAATGACCCTTTGTGGCTTACCCTTTGTGTAGGGGCTGTCAAAGACTATTTGCTGGACAACAATCAAGACCAAAATCTTTCTCATGATGTTTAAGCCACAATATGACATTTATGTAATATATTTCCTTTGTTATTGGCCAGATATATTATCTTTCATTAGCTGCAATTTATAACCAACATGTATTGGTTGTGTTTTGGTTATATTCTAGCTTATTGCATTGCACCATAATTAAAACTTGCTTGTAGCAAAAACAAAAGAAAATAGATCAACTAGATCCAGCATCTGCAACTAGAAGTGTTGCAGATGCAGTATCTTATTACAAACCCATATAGCAACTTGATAATACTGCTGCCATTGTCTGTCTTGCTGGTATTCTTGCAACGATAAGAGGGTTTTATACATTTTGGACTTTCAGTGCTTTTCACACCTCCACATTGTCTTTGTCTGTGTGATACCAGACTGACCACATTTTAAGTTATTCCATCATTATGGGGGAGGTTTTCAATGCAGTTACAGCTAGTTCAAAGTTTTGCCTGAAACATGGGCTGTGTTGTGAAGCACTAAACTGTCTTTCAGTTAATCAGCGTACAGTTTTTCATGGCAGTGTGCTTTGTAACCTTTAAAGCGATGCAAAAGCAGTGGTAAAAAGATACAATAGCACATCAAGGTGTTAGTTTCTGAGGGTAAAAACTGCATTAATAACAATTCACACAACAGAAAGGGCGACGTTAAGGAAGGTTTGTACTATTTTCGTCATATGCAATAGGATTTAGGCAATGCTGTGTGTGTGTTTAAATGAATGAAATTATCTATGAAATTCTAATTAAAAGTGTTACTTATTTCATCACCTTGCATTGGATAATGCACAACTACTTGTCTAGCCCTTTAACACTTTAACACCTGTTCGTAGTGATAAAACATCATCTACTAATGACGCGTCATACTGACTATTGCACATTTTCTACACTGTAAACAACTAGTGATATCAGGTTATAAAGAGAAGGTGACTTAGTCAGAGAAAGAGACCTGTAGGAGTCAGCTAAAAGTAGAGCGTCCATAAAAGGCTGGATTCAAAGCAGCAGCCGACCAACAGCTCCTACACACTCGCCTCCAGTGAGTGTCCATCTGACTCTGTAGAACTTCCAGTGACGTAACAGGGGTTTACAATCACTTGCCGAAATTCAAGAGCCATCCAGAGCTCTGGAGTAACCTAGAAGTGATAAAGGTAGCAGAGCTCATGTGAGGGTGGAGGTGACCAGAAGTTCAGATTACTAAAGCCTTTTAAAGCAAGGGTCGGTGAGTAATCCGGAAGTTTCCCCAAGTCCCTTTTGAATAACTGCACATACCCAAGACCGTTTTACCTTGCTTCTCAGGGGGATCACGTGAAAAAAATCCACTCTGGGCTTATTTCTTTCTACTGAGCCCTTCCTTTTCCTCTCACAAACATGAATGCGGTCCGCTTCTTGTAACTCTCTGCCATGTTCAAAGTCTACGGTGAGAGCAGCAGGACATCAATGAATGGCAAAGCAAACTGCTAACCTAGCCGCTAAGCTAACCGGATAAAAAAAACACTAGAATTGCGCATGCAGAGTCAGGAAACTAGGAAGGAACGAGCACGCACGTTGGCCTTACGTGAGCGAGTCAGAATTATTGGCATGTGGGACAATCATTAGATAAGGCAATTCCCCCGCAAATTGAGGGACAGAGGGGGTGAGTATATAATATCTATGGGTGAGAACAGAAACAAAACTTGGACTAATCCCTGCCCTTCGGACCGAACGGCAGAGAGTGATTAGACTTTTTACAGGCCTGCAACACCCACAGAGAACAATTATTTTAACCTCTTTTTTTGTGAATACATAATGTATTAACTACTTTCAGGATGGAAGGACCATTTTACCCAGTATAACAAAGTGTTTCTGAACAGGAACATGTATATATACACACATGTATGTATGTATATATATATATATATATATATATATATATATATATATATATATATATATATATATATATATATATATATATACACACACACATAAATATACACACATATATACATATATATACACACATATATACACACACACATATATTTATATAAATACACATATATACACAAATAGTAGTGTTTAAAGTCGATTGGATTCGATTACTAAATTACTTGATGATCATTTTAATAATTGATTAATCACAATTAATCCAATTAATTTGATTGAGAGTTTCAGCACTACGTCAACGTGCTTCCAACAAATCTGAATTATATCCTGAAAATAAAGAAAAATGGAAAATATCTGAGCAATGTTTCTGACAACGTATTTAATCTATGCTAAATTAACTGTAATGAATCACCTATAGAATCTTGGGACCTGGATATTCAGTCAAGACAGGCATTTAAGAGAGTTTAGTGATAAACTGGTGTAGCTGGAACTTGGAACTGATTGGAAACCAAAACTGGATCACTGCAAGGATGAGGAGAATGAGGTTAGTGGTCAGGAGATACTCAGTGGAAACACTGAATAAACACCACCAACCTTCTCAGATGCCGGGAAGTTGCACTGGCTCTGAAGATTGATCCAGTTGTCTCAGTCTTGGTCTGGGGTGATACTAGGTAGGACAGGAGCTAGCAGGAGTATCATAGGCAGTTAGGGGTCATGCATGGGTGATCAGTCTACAGGGCAGTGGTCTCCAGAAGTGCTTGGCCAAAGGGTAATTAGGAACAGGCAGCACACACACCGAGCAGAGGTTTCCAAGCAGGACAGAGACAGGAGGCAGGTCTAAGGTCCAGGCTTGGAATCGTTACCGATGGTCATGAGAATCCAAACAAAGGCAGAGGCAGGCAGGCTTAGTCGATAGGCAAAGCGAGAGGTCAGTGTCCAGAGATCAGAAGCCAAGAGGAGTATTCAACACGGGCAATGCAGGCAGGAGAAGCATGAGCGTGACACGTCAAAACATAAGAAATCAATCAAGGAATGCTGGATGGTTTACCCACTCAATGGCTTTCAAGAATCTGGTGCTAACACGCTGGGAGAGTGTGGAATATATAGTGCTCCTCCCAGGTGCAACAGCTCCCAGTAATCAGAGCTGTCGCAGGTGTAATCACTTATATCTAATTATTGGTGAGTCTCAGGGGGAAGGGAATGACATCATGGGACTGCAGCAGCAGAGTCACAGGCTGAAACAGACAGTAATCATTACACTAACAGAGCTCTAAAGACAAAAGAGTGTTCAACCTTGAGTGTACATGTTAACTGTGGGGGCAAAAAGTATGTTATAAAAAGTGAAGAAAAGGTCTCATTATAGATGAACAGTGACTCAAGCTGATGAAAAGTTAGTGTCTTTGGTAAGAATATAAAAAGCAGTTAGAGTGAACTGCCAGAAAAAAAAGGTGAAAGAGGTTGAAGGTAGTCTGATGGAGACTGATATGTATGCGGCCAGGCAGTGGGCTGGCTGTGAAAGTAGGAAGCTGCTTACATGGACAGACCTGCACAGCACAAACAATGATGTATAGTGCTGATGACAAGATTGTTTATTGCCTTGTCTACAACACTGTTAGAAAGAGAATATTACCTTTTCATCTTGTATTTGTTCTCATCAGCCTCTTCTTGGTCTCTTCCTTAACTGCTAACAGCAGCATTCTCTGGGGACCTTTAATCTCCTTTTATGTTTTGCCATCTTCCTAATTTTACTTTTCTTTGTGACAGGTATGCTCATTAAAATCTACAGACCTAGTTATGTGCTGTCTCTCTTGTTTTTTTTCCTTATTCTTCAAAGTAAGAGGTTTACTTAAATTGTAGGAATTTATTTTAATTGTTTATTTCTGTAACATAGACAATACAAACACTTTAACAAAAACCAAATCAACTGTTTTTCAGCATCATAGCAGACATGTTAATTTTCAACACCTGTCCATAAATTCAATAAATACAACTGCTTCATTATTTAATAAAACAGTTGAACGTACATGTCATGTGTTGTGGGAGTTGCATTGTTTAGCATCCCTAAGTGAGAATGGCTTAACACATTTAATGTTTACTATTTCCACATAAAAAAATTCAGCTTTTATTGCTGCCTGACAACTTTTTCCCTGTCCACATCACTCCCTCTGGTATCTACCGCCTATTTTTTGCCTCCCCTCCTTCCCCTAAAACCAAATTTAAATGCAAACAAGGTAAGTCGGCCTAGCATGTCCTCCCACAGGAAAGACATGAGAAAAAGCTAATGAGAGGAAAATCATTGCAATCTGTTCTCTTGGGGAATAGCTTGCAGGAATGGAGGGAAAAAATTTTTAAAACCATTTTTTTGGTTCTAATATTGTTCATTACAGTACTCATTCACGCATTACTTATGTCAAAGAGGATTAAGTTTCAGTCAATGATTCTGTATGCAATTATGTCCACGTGAATAACCATGTGAAGAGCTGTCCAAATTCTGCATCAGGAACATCCAATCTAACCAATGGGCATAAAAGAAGAAAAACAGCTTGCAGTGCAAAAAAAACAACAAAAAAAAACAGGTTCTACTGTGCTCTACAAACTGCTACAGCAGATTAAACTCTGCATTATGTGTTTTCTTTTTTATCTTTAAAATAAAAAAAGAGTCTTTATCAGTTGCCTGTCCTAATTCGACCCCTTCCCATGTTTTTCCCCTTTTTGGCATGGTATAATCCAAACCTAGATCTGATTCCTCTAAGCCTGGGAAAAAATAGCACTTTTAGCTTTAGACTATCATTTATTGCTCTTTACAATGTCTGACCACCACCATGATGCCTTACAAACATATGGATTTAAAATTCTCACAAGTGGACCACCACACATCCTTTCAGCTCAATGTCACATCTGCATGCATTTGTACAAAAAGGTGTTGCTTTCAGTAACGCTGACATTGGAGAATTTTAGGCAACTTTTTACAGTAATATTTCACATTGCCTGTGTCAAGTCAATTATTTTAGAGGTTTCTATATTTTCGCCACTATATTAGGAGACAAAACATTTATAAAAAATAAGAACATAAGAGCAATTATTATAAAACAGAAACTAGTGCAGTTATTACAGAACTGCACAAAGTTTCTGTATATTTTCTCATACTATAGTTCACTCTCATAAATATCCATTATGGTTTTTAAATATTTTTTAATCTAAAATCAAACTTCATTTCAGCTAAATATAAATGTAAGTTAAAAAAACCAAAAGCATATCACTGTTATTGTTGTTTAAAAAATAAAGCTCTAAACTACTGAGGGACATTATAGTGATTGTCATTTCTCGTGTTGTTGCACAGAGGGTCATTTTGTAGGCGATGTGTTTAACAGCTTTCCCACCTGTTTGGAAGAAAACAGAATTTTGACAGCTCTGTGATAATGGTTTGAATCCTTTAAAAACCTGAGTGCACCCAGCTAAAGAGTTACTTTACAAAATGTGCACTTTATACCCTCACTGAGGTGATTTGGTTTGGCATGTAAATTGCAACACTGGCAATTTTAAGAAAACCTTTATTCAAAGATATTTCTGCTTGGTATTATCTAGATTGCTACATTTTGATGTTTCAAATGTGAATAACTTCAAATTAGGTCTGAAAAAACAGCCTTTTAAAAAAATATACTTTGATTATAATCAGTAATTTTATCTAATTTCATGGTCTTTACCTTAACTTGGAAGTCTTGGTTTGAACTCTGTCATTGTTGATGTATTGTTGATGTTTGTTGTTGAGGGCTGTTTTAAAGCAACCCCCCCCCCCCCCCCCAATCATTACATTAAATATTTTTAAATGTATACTTCCGTTTTAAATTATGGGGAGTATCTGTGTGAATTGGCACTTTTGGTGATACCAACTTGGCTTTAGTGACCAAAAGCTAATGAGGCTTATGTAACAGAAGATAGTTATGTCAATTACTATATCAGAACAAATAAGCTTAACTTCATTGGCAGGTTTTGATGGGTGACATCACTTTTTCCCATGGTGGTAGTCTTGAGAAGACCCTCAGTCACACTATCTGTAGCTTATTTTTATGCTCCATCAATGTGAAGTGGGTGTACCCCAGTGTTGCGCATAGTTTAAGCACAATTAAAAAAAAATGGCGGATTGTATGGCTAAGCTGGTTAAATTTAGAGTTTTTGATTGGGTGCTTCCATCTCATATTTCATTAAAGAAATTGTGACTGCATTCGATCAAGTCTATCTCCAAATTTATGTTTATATTTTTCTGGATCATGGCAATGTTATTGCTGTCGTAGCACAGAAGAAGGGGCTCTTATCTAGGTTGCCATATATGCATAAACCACCACTATTTTCCTTTACATAGGAAGCAATATAGATGTTTGAAAGGGACAGAAAAACTAATTTCTTGCTACTTATAAAGGGTTATATTTGGGTCTAAAAACTTTGTAAAAAGATGCTTCTGCCTCAAGGTGAGGATAAAGCAGTCTTTTCCTGCTCATCTTTTTTTCTGCACACATCTGCATGTGTGTAATTTTACCTCCATGTATATGTGGCTTCTTTTCCTTAATTCATTTGCTTATGTTCGCCACACATGCCCACATGCATAAAATCATATGTAATTAACTTTAATCTTCGCAAACTGAAAGGTAATTTTTACTTTATCACATTTGGAGGGTTGTCGCTGTGTCAAAAGATACAGCAAGTCACCTTCTCTCTCTCTCTCTCTCACACACACACACACACACACACACACACACACACACACACACACACACACACAAAATTATATTCAAAAGCACTGTAAAGGGTTAGTAGAATTGGATTATAAAGTCTTATCAGACCATAATTAAAGTAACCATGGTACATCTGCCACAAACCCACACGTAAGCTTCTATCAACAGACTCTTTTTCTCATCAGCATAGATTTACGGGCTGCTGTCGGTAAATAGATGCAGTCAGAGACACCCACCTACAGAGTTATAACTGGTAATTGTGTTAAAGGATTTATTCACTGAAAGTAGAACTCCCTAGTGAGTGGAGAGCTCCTTAAACATAAAATCAGCATTTTATTCTCTGCAAGTCTTTTCTTCTTATCTTAGATATATAAAAAGGGGGTTGGGCTCCTGATTAGGATACAAAAATGGCTGGGCAACATAAAAATGATACATTGGGTTATACATCAGTGTAGAAAGTTAACTGGATAGGATGAAATAAGTGAATTCACATGGGCCCTTATTCTTGCCTGTTTAGTCTTTTTGGCATCAATGACTGAATTTAGACGTATACTTTAGCTTTTAGACTAAACTGTGCAGAACTTAGCCAAAACATCTAGGGGAAAGTATAGATGTTGCTTTAGATCTAACTGATATATGGATGTGGCTGAAAAGTGAAAGGTGACAAGTTGAGCCCTGTGGTCTAAATTTGATTAAATAAATCTGACAAAAAACAATCTAGCAGAGATACTTTAATGTTGCTTAAAATGTCTTGTTATTTCAAAGAAGTCTTAATGCCATGGGATCTAACTAGATTCGTGGGGCCTTTGGGATAGAAACAGGCATGCAGCATCATAGATCCTCCTCCCTGTGGTGGCCACGGGATGCATATTTTACAGCAAATCCACCTTTTCTGTTTGCTATCAAAAGCTCAGGGATTCCAGTTAAAGTCCCACTACAATTCAGCATTTAATGTTTGTCATGAGCGGGTGATCCAAAGATGCCAGTCTTTGATGCAGTTCTTTATGCTCATACAGCCCTTCTTTATTTGGGTTTTGGGAGGATGTCCAGGGTTTTTTGTTACAATTCTAGTTGTTTTAAGTGCTGGTGAAGATTCTCAGTCATCCAGGTCATGGTCATTCCAAAAAAAGTAAAAAACAAAGCTGTTTTAAGTGTTTAAATCACTACTCAGACTGTGAATATGGACATGTTTAGGCAAACAGGTACTTTTTTGGCAACATACCTGACTTTTAAGAAATTCAATACAATATTGTTGGAGATCTAGCAACTGTACTGATTGTCTGGAAACATCTGTAATCTAAAATAAAGATAATTAGTTAGTTATCATAATCTTTTAACTCATGAAATATTTAAGAGCTATGACAATATGTTAAAAAGATTGTTCAATAATTATAAATTAACACAAAAAGAGAGTGTAAGGCTCTTATTCTTTTCCTTTGATAGCACTGTACCGGTGCTGCTGACGTGATGCCTCCTTTTAACGATTCACAGAGCATCGTGACATTTCTAGGCTGACAGTCACACTCCAAAGGCACATGTGCATGTTCTAAAATTATAAAAACAAACGTGTAACAGCGTGGTGCAACTACAGCAGGGCTATAAATACATTCTCCCCCGTACCTCTTGCACTTTTGACATGGTGGGCTTATTATACCACTACAAGCTCCCGCATTCCCTGAGAGGGTTTTTCTGAGAATGTGACACACCAGAGAGGACCGTCCTCTGGCCTCATTAATATGGTGCAAGGCTTGGGAATATCAGTTGCACCTCTGGAGAACAACTGCTGTCCAGCAAATGAGCTTTCCATGAAGAGGCAGGTGAAACATGAGGCAAGCTCCATTACATCTGGTGGTTAGTTGTTGCTCCAAAATTACAAGTCTGAAATACTACATTAAATAACGCATTGCATCTTTTGGGAGAGCCAACAGCTCTTGTGCAGTGGCTCGAATACTAACCTAGCAACTAAACAAAGGTGCAAAAATTAATAAAATATTTATATAAGCTAATATCTAATGCAAAATAAATGGGAAGAAACCCAGTCCAATGTTATATTTTTATTGAAATTGTATACATATGTGAAGTACCACCCTGCCTCTCGCCCAGTGAACGCTGGAGATAGGCACCAGCAACCCCCGCGACCCCATGAGGGATTAAGCGATTTGGAAAATGGATGGATGGATGGATGTGAAGTACCACAATTATAGTTTTAAAAAAGTGTTGGTTTTAAAACAGCATTTTGCATCTTTTTTTATTTTTTTGTTGTTGTTGTTGCTTGTTTTTGCTAAGTATGCGTGGGTTTTCCCCAGGTGCTCCGTCTACCTTCTGCAGTCCTAACATGCATGATAGTCCAATTGATGGCTCTAGATTACCCTTAGGTGTGAATGTTGACAGAGTAATTAATGACATAGAATGCTAATTAATGTCACGATTAGTAACATAACTCTCCGAAAAACAGTTGCTAACTAAAATGCAGAAATATAATCATTAAATCTGACAATCACAGACACCTAAGCTCGTCATTGTGCTCTCCCTGGATATTTCAATTAAATGAAATGGCTAAAACTTTAGGAACACAAAAAAAGAACAAAAATAAAGACATTTTAATATTGGCATCTACACATGCACACTGACATTACAGTAGATTATTACATAACTATCACTACATTGCTTGTACATTTAAAGTATTGCTATATAGGTTAAGTGCTAAAAACCACCAACTTAGTGCTAATGTCTAAGGAAATCAGATATTCACTGATAACAGTTTGTATTGGAGTCATCAAATGGGACTTAGCAAGCAGACTTAGAATAGCACAAACAGTATATTTCAGTTCAAACAGATATGTTTTTGGACATGGTCTGATAGGAATAAATTGCAGCTATTTTAGAACTTCCATTTTGTTACTTAATGAAACTATACCTGATCCTGCAGAAATGCAAACCATGAGTGAGGAGAACAGTTTAGTTTGAACTGTGAGCCCTGTCCACAAATGTTTTATTATTTTTTTTTTTCCCCCGATGAGAAACCTACAGCAATGCAATTGGGCTTAAACAAAATGGCATCCAGCAGCTGCAAGGAGCCGTTACTGACAACCACAGTAAACAATACATAATGCTGAAAAGTGACCATGCTGTCAATGTGCACATTTTGGGGAGTAGTCTGTTTAGCCCACCCTTATGTCATGATAGAAAATCTGACATTATTGCTTCAAAGATGTAAGAAGTCTGAAACTTCAGAAAAAGTATGTTTACCAAAGAACTGGATGGAGATTTTATAATTTAACCACTAAAGGGTCTTTTTGGACTTAAACTCAGTTCACCTGAAGATTATCATTGAGTTTGGAATAAATTGACTATTTTATGATTTTGAAAAGTCATAATTTTTGAAGGTTTTTCAAATGTTTTCTTTGATCAAAGACAAATTTATAATTATAAAACCAGGGTATTCTCTTATATCATAAAGTTGGACATTTGCCAATAAAAATGCCATAAGTTCGTCAAAGGTTTAAGCGGTTTATTTAGAAGGTGACTATTTTGGATATTTTCCAAATAAGTGGTACATTTGGGCTCCTTGTCTGTGTCAGAATGACATTTCCTGGATGCAGACTTTATACAGCCATGTTCCATCTTCTCCCTCACTGTCTCAGGTGTGTATTCCAGATCCTTTTTGAATCTTTCATGGTGAGTCTGCACCCAGGAGCTGTCGATCTGATGCAGTAAAGAGAGCTTGGATCTACCGCTTACATGCTGGAAAATTGCCAGATGAGCATTTATAACTTCAACCTTAGAGGACTTATGGCTTTTTTTGTTGGGAATGTGTGACTTGATAATCTTAATAAACATCAGTTTTTCATGCAAATTTTTGACTTTACAATGATAATGAATATCTTTCGTATTATTACAGCATGAACAAATCCCTCTTAATCAATGTGTTTTATATGGTTACATAAGCAGCTGTGTAAGTGTTACAGACAGTAAGCAGGCAATGTTCTGATATTTCAGGTTCATTTCTAACATAACCTCTAAAGATCTTGGAGGTGAGCCAATGATAGAGTCTGCTATTTTCTAATCAGGAGTTTTTATCTTGTCCCTGTGCACTGCTGTAATATGTCCTCCCTCAACAAACAAAGGGAAGAGGATAAACACACAAGTAGATGGAGCTGCCAGTACTGGCAGCAACACAGGCTCATGAGGGTGCAAAATCCCACATTACTATAGTGCATGACTGTGTAAATATGATGGATGTGATATGGCCACTGACAGCCTGGTTGACTGATAATTAAGCTACTTATAAATAATTAATTTAAATGTGTGTCATGAATAGAGATTATGCTGGTTTTCTTTGCAAAACCTATGCTGTGTTTATATTTTAAAAAGGCTGTATGCCCCTAATGCTTTGTCCACATGCTCTTCCCTCCACTCTGTCAAAACACAGGCTCTGCCTGTCTTGATAAAACTTTGTCTAGGGCGAGGCAATCTGCTCTGGGGCACAGGCTACAAACCTTTTGTAATCTCAACCTCCTCTGCCAACAATCACGCCAAGCTGAACGTCCTGAGATAGGCCCGCTGAAAATCCCATCCCAGGCAACCATCTAGTATTTGCTCCGTTTTGACAGTGCAAGGTATAAGACAAAGCGTGGCGAATTAGTTTGAACCGGGGTTGAATGTGCTTATCTTTAACAGCCAGAAACAATGATGAAAGTCTGCACGTCTGCCACCTGATAAAATCTGACCAGTTGTGCAATTTTCTCGACACATTGAATCAGGGCGGAGGAAGCAAAAGTTTGAAGATTTGAAGAGAAAATTGGGTATTTTGATCATTTTCTGGGAGCATAAAACAATACTTACCTCTGTGTTTTGTGGAACTAACCTCATCTCTTTATGCTTTTCTCTCCAGGTAATGTGTTCGTGGTGAGTCTGGCTTTTGCTGACCTTGTGGTAGCCTTCTACCCCTATCCCCTGGTCCTTTATGCTCTCTTCCATGATGGCTGGGCACTTGGAAACACTCAATGCATGGTAAAACCTCATCAGTCATCACTTCACTTTATTAAAAAGACAATGCCTTTAAAGCACACTGTCAATGACGCTTGACCAAAACATCCCATTTTTCTCTTGTTTCAGGTCAGCGGTTTCCTTATGGGGCTCAGTGTCATTGGCTCCATCTTCAACATCACAGGGATTGCAGTGAACAGATATTGCTATATTTGTCACTCCTTCTCCTACAGCCGACTGTACAGCTACCGCAACACCTTGCTTTTTGTTGCCTTAATTTGGGCGCTCACTGTCGTGGCCATCGTCCCAAATTTTTTTGTTGGTTCCCTCCGCTATGACCCGCGGGTCTACTCCTGCACCTTTGCCCAGAATGTCAGCAGCTCCTACACTGTGGCGGTGGTGGTGGTTCACTTTCTGGTTCCCATCGCGGTAGTTACCTTTTGTTATCTTCGCATTTGGGTTCTTGTGATTCAGGTATGTCTCAAAGCCCCTTTTTTTTTCAAGTTCAAAATGTAACAAAGAGTAATTTTTTTTTTCTCATTTTGCACTTATGTCCTTTAGTTAAGAGCAGATTTTCGGACATGTGATGCCTTTTTGCTGCCAAAATACACCATCTGATCACTGAACGCCCACTGGAGCTAGTATGAGAATCCAAATATTCAAAATTACATATGTGGTTGCAGTGCCTTTTAAAATGTTTAATAATCCTTAAATATTGTCACATTTTGCCTCCAACCACTAACTTTGATTACCAACAATCAAGTACATTTCCATTTTATTGGAAATCCATTTAAATAATGGTTGTAAAGTGGAAGTAATATGACATGTCTTTAAACTATTTTACAAATAAGAATACAAAACTTGTGGTGTGCCAATGTATTCAGACCCCAAAAACTATTTTTCGTAATAGAACGACATCTTGCTACAATTACTAGAATACATTTTGGGTTATTCCTCTACCAGCTTTGTACATCAGGGGCTAAATTTTAATTATTTATTTATTAATTTTTTAACCAATTCCATGTTGTAAAGACGCTTCCACTCTGTCAGCTTAACTGGATAGCATTACCAATCAAATTTACAACTTGACTTTGACAGGGCCATTTAAAAATTTTTCAATCTTAATCATTCAATTGTGACTCCAGCTATATGTTTAGAGTTTTTTTTATCCTAATAAAAAGGTGAACTTCTGCTCCAGCCTAAAGTGGGTTTTTGCTCCGTTTATGTTCCCATCAACTTTGACTAGCATCTCTGTCCTTGCTCAAAAGCATTCCCTCATCATGATGGTGGGATGGTGTGTTTTGCTGCCTTTTCATCATTATTTTTCTGCCACAGAGTATTTTGCAGTTAGGCCAAAAGTTACATTGTGTTATCATCTGATCCGATCTTCTCCCACATGTTTACTATATCCCTAACACAACTTATAGCCAACGTTAAATGCAACATCTTCCTGTCAAAGATGTTATTCTCATTGCCACTGCACCACAAAGGCCAGGTTTATGAAATGAACAATGAATAAAAGTCCTATCAACTGTCAGTGTTGGTGAATAAACCTGTTTTGGTAGGCTTGATGTTGTGCCATACTCGTTTTTAATGAAGTCTTGAACATTGTTTTATGAAATGTGACTATGGGATATGGTTGACAAAGTAGCTGTCCTCATGGGCAGAGTAAGCCACACACAGGTGGACTCTATTTACTAAGTTGGTGGCTTCTGAAGCTGACTGGCAATTTTATTTAGTGGCATCAGAGTAAAGGTCCAAAACACAGTACATCTTCATGCCACAATTTTTATTTTTATTTAAGAAAACCAGATGTCATATACTTTTGCTTTTACAATCAGGCACCACTTTCCACTGGTCTATGCCATCAAATCCCAATTAAGTACATTGAAGTTTTTCTGGCTTTTTTTTTTTTTTTTTTTTTTTTTTTTTTTTTGCTTTTTAAAGATAAAAAACACTTAAAACAAATATGAAAAGCGTATAGTACCACTTAATTTGTACTCAAAATATGGTATATAATCTTGAAGTATATGTAAGATAAAGTATATGTAAGATAAAGTAAGTAACCTAAGTAAGTACCTACATAACATACATCTCTTTCTTTGTGTGTGTGTGTGTGTGTGTGTGTGTGTGTGTGTTTGTGTAATAAATAACTTGCAGTCTAATTTCTTCTTTTATCATATGCAGGTGCGGCGAAAAGTGAAAACTGAAGACAGCCCTCGCCTCAGACCAAGTGACTTGCGGAATTTTATCACCATGTTTGTAGTATTTGTCCTGTTCGCCATCTGCTGGGCCCCACTCAACCTGATAGGTTTGGCAGTGGCAATCGACCCAACTCGCGTGGGTCCCCTCATCCCTGAGTGGCTTTTTGTTGTAAGCTACTTCATGGCCTACTTCAATAGCTGCCTGAATGCCATCATCTACGGTTTACTCAACAGGAATTTCAGGAACGAGTACAAACGCATCGTCACCTCCGTCTGGGTGACCCGACTGTTTGTGACGGAGACGTCACGGGCCGCCACCGACGGCAGGAGCATGAGGAGCAAGCAGTCACCGCCCCCGCCGCTCAACAACAACGAGTCAGTCAGAGATCGTGTAAACAAAGAATGAACCTTGGATTCTTGAACGTGTCATGTGGTAATTCCTGTTGTTATGTGACACCAAGGCAGTTGTGCAGCTAAAGAGTAACAAGTAACCAATGAAACTGGAAAACATGGCTTTGTTTCCCACTTTACAGCAGACATGTGGACAATCATAAAACACATGAAAGCTTCTGAAAGTGTGTAACGTCCATTTAGAATAAGCCCAAGGTCTTCTAAATCGATGAAAATGTTTATTCCTTCGTTTAAACGGATTTTCATCCACACAGCATAAAGCCAAGCATTGCAGTTTCATTACGTTGTTATTACTCTAACAAACTGAATGGTACTTTGAGATTACACTGAAAATGTGATATCCTTTAACTTCTGCTGCTGTTGACATGTTTCACAAAACTGGGTAAGCACCACTAGTAAACACGCGACTCTTTTTAGTAACTTCAAAAGCCTCAAATAATTAAACTCGCCTCACCTGGAAGCTGTAGAAGGAGCTTTTCGAGACTGAGAAGATTTAATGACAGACAGTCAAGTCTGCCATTATATTATCAGAGTTTTACATGGTTGCAGTTACGTGGCCTAAATGCTGCAGTCGTATACGCATACCTTATACTGCCTAGTTTGATCTTTTTTGCACTAAAAAGAACAGGAAAAACAGACTTAGTAAAAATAACTTAGTAAATCAATCAGGATATCGACGTTTGACATGAATCAAGGTAAAAAATAGTATCAAGTCACCTCATAGGTGCTATTGATTTATTATATATATTTTTTATCATTTGTATGTGATGTGGCACGCGGAGGAAACCTTATAGGTAGTATTGTTGCTGTTCCAGCTTACAAACCCACACGTATTACATGTATTGCATTTGCAGAATGCTATATCCGGTAGGTGGTATAATTTTGTTAAAACTGATCTATATCATAATCTGGTTGATCACCTTAAGTAAATAATTTTATTGTAATTAGTAATAACCTATGATTTTAGGGAGTTAATTAAGAAAGTAATTAATATTATAGCTGTTTGAACAAGGTTAATTGTCCATCAATTATGTTAAAGTAACTTTTAAATACATCTCAATTAAGCAGACCTTAGCAATGTTAAAAAGAGTAATTAGTTATGTAAATAAATAAGTTTATCAAGCATGGGCAGGTCAGTGAACTTTGAGGAGACGGTCGTTTGTATTCATCCCATGTTAAAACGATGCTAAACAGCAACACTGAATGCCGCTGAGAACTCTAATGATTATCTGTCTGAACTGCTACTTGACCAAAAACAATGAGTAAGTCATAAACAGTTCTACCAGTCATAAAGCAATTCCTGATGATTGTTTGATGATTGTGTGTAAGAACCTCAATAGAGTAGGAATCTCAGAAATACTCAAGAGTCCATCTAGTATGGCACGTTTAAAGTCAATTAAATCCCCTTTTTTCCTGAGTCTGATGCTCAGTTTAAATTTTGGTTGTCCAAACCATGTCTACCTTGCTAAAAGCATTGAGTTGCTGCCATGTGATTGGCTGAGTCTCTATCTGCAAAAAGTAATTTATTAAACAGATGTATCAGATAAATTATGTGCCTCAGCTTTACCTTTCAGTCACAAATGACGGGCTCTGGCTCAGGTAGCTCCTGCTTCTTTCACTAACATTTGCTGTGAATTATCCTATTGTGGATGAGAGCCACTGTCAGGACTATGACCTAATTTTCCTTCAATGTCTGTCTAATTGATTTATAATTTTAGTGTTTGTTTACCTTATTTTTCGGATTATAAATCACTGCGGAATATAAAGTGCATCAGTCCAAAAATGCATCGTAAAGAGGAAAAATATATATATTAGTCACACTGAACTATAAATCGTACCGAACAATATGCATTTATTTAGATATGCCCTCTCGAGGGAAGAGATGAGAGAGGAGCAGTTAGAGCGTTGAGGCACAGAAACACAGCGCACGTAGTTAAAAAAAAATGCAGAATTAATAAGAACGAAACTTATAAACAGACTAAGTGGTGTTTCAGACTGCATCTGGTTAGCAGATCTGTTTTCTAATCCAGCGTTCAGCCATGACTGGTTCTGAATGAAGGCTTTATCTGGAAGATGCTCTCCCCCCATGCCTCCTGCTTTGCACTTTGCACTTTATCCTTGGTTCATGCTGGTCAGTATGATTTACCAATTAAATTCAATATATAAGTCACACCTGAGTATAAGTACCAAGATTGGCCAAACTATGAAAAAATGTGTGAGTTATAGTCCGAAAAATACGGTATATATTTTATTTATTCAGATAAAATGGAAGAGCACATTTGATGTTCTGAACAAAGGGTATGTAATTAAACTGTAGTTATAACTGTAATAAGTATTATTTAATTCCAATCAAAGACAGGTTTCTAATGCCTCAGAATTTGCAAACAAGTAAAAAGATATATCTAAATGTAAACAATCGCAATCGTTTTTGGCACTTTAATGTTTGGAAAGACGGACAGAAGGACACAGAGACTAAAGAGGTCTGTGCACTGATGTCAATCAACAACTAAATAAAAATGCAATAACTATTTTTTATTCAACCAAATAGCCAAGTGCAGCTGCATGGGCATGATTCTTTATGCACACCAACACATCACTATGCAACTCAAAATGCAGTGTTTGTCACAGTTCAAGGGATTCACAGCAGTCGGTGTGAATTGATAACGGAGTCCATCAGCTTAGGACAGCTGTATTTCCAGATGTCACAGCATATCAGTGATTTATCATGAAAAAGATATAACCGATGCTGCTGGTTTCCAGTCCACGTGATACCAAAAGGAGGTCAAGATTTGTTCTGGTCTACTTAGTTAGGATATATTCTGTTCACAACCCTCCTAAAAAACATGCAATATGCAGCAGACAGGTTTCCTCTGCCTCCCACATCATATGCTGGACAACATGCAGAAGCCTCCTTCAGTTTCAGTTCTAACTGTTAATTCTAATATATGTATGCAAAAGTTTAGACTTTCTTTTTTAAGGTCATCCATCTACTTTTTTTTCTAGAGTCACACACAAAAAAACAATAATACCTGGAATTTTGTATTCCAATGCGTTCACTGTGGAATTTAAACAAAGAAAAATTGCCAGCTTTTTATGAAATTGGTTGGTCACTTTGTAGTGTTAGATTTGAAAAACCAGTAATATTTTCTTGCCGAAGAGTGATTCAAACTTGGATTGTGCAGAACATACAGCTCATACCTGTATTCCCATCTCAGGGTGCCTATTGAACATTTTGTTGTTATATAAACGTATCCACACACCCGCAGTTGATTAGCTGCAATATAAGGGAGTCTGAAGACATTTCAAAGGAATATTTTGTAAATTTTTGTCAGTGTGGGTTTTAACTGTGGTATATTGTTATCTGAGCTGTATTCAAAATGTGCTTTTTAAAAACATATTACACACACACACACACATATATATATATATATATATATATATATATATATATATATATATATATATATATATATATATATATATATATATATATATATATATATATAAAGCTGAGTTATCCCACACAATTAACTGTGATGTTGGACATTACTTAACCTCTCCTCCCATTAAACTACATTGGCTAAGTGCATCTAAAACATTACTTGTGAAATCGTCCCATTCATCACATCAATAAAATGTAGATAGATTTTTGAGGATATATTAATAAAATTGAATCTAAAATGAATACATCACTTCAAATTTGAATAATGGCAAAACAAGATTTTTTATATATATTATTGTGTTATTTTACTTTGAGGTTTAAATTTGCTTTCTAGAACATTTTATTTACATGCTGTCAAACAGGGTATAAAAGTGCAAGCCATAGGTTATAACGTTACACTGAAAAACGCAGAAGTCAAATTCTCAGCATCCAGGAAACAGGACAGACGTGAAGCAATTGGAGGTTTAATGAAAACAGTGACTTTTGTGATACACAAAAAAACATTCAGATGCAAAATGGCAGGAACAGATAGACATTTGCAATGACTGGACTGTTTATGTCAGAAATAAAAATGCAATCCAAAAGGTGATGCTGCTACTTTACAAAGCTGTGTTTCCATTAAAAATGTGCACAAAGCTTTTGTGATATTCTGCTAATATAAAAATAACACAACTACACAATTGCAGTTTTTACATTAAACAAGAAATGCAATTAAAATCACATGCATCTTGAGTAAATTTGTTCACACAATAGCTCATTAAAAAACATGGCGCTGACGGATGTAAACAAGATATTCATGTTTCAGCCATGGCACTCTCGCTTATCATCAGCCAAAAGAGGAGATGTCGGGCATCTCACTGAGTCATTGGAGTGACAAGCCCTTCATACCTGGGAGTGACTACGTATGCAGCCTTTTTGAAAAATTGTAGTTGATGATATTACAGAAGAGCTATGGATTCAACACTTCTTGTCGTCGTCTTCTTCTTTTTCGCCAGTAGTAACATCTGGTTGTCAATCATGTGACTTCTGATGCGAAGAAAAAAAAAAAGTTTCCATTGTAGTTTTGGGAGATACTCCAAGTTATAATTAAAAAAATAATAATTTTAACTTGTGTTTCAATTAAGTAAATGTATATTCAGAGTTACAATTTGTGCAATTTGATGGGTAGGGTTAGGGTAATGTATGTAATGAATGATACATGCAACTAAAAGAGCTGCAGAATGTTTTAGATGCACTTTGAGGGAGCTAAGAGATCAAATTAAACCAAAGAAATGTGTATAGGTCAAGGGGATATGCTGTACATACACTATGTCAAGATGTTGTGGGGAGAAAAAAAAAAAACATTTTCTCCCTTAATGCCTGTTTTTTGCATTGTTTTTGTTTTTAAACTGCCTTAAAGTAAATTATATATTGTCAAAGTTAAACATATGACGGCAAGTGCCATAGTTTATTTTATGTACCAATTTAGTAAGCCTGTTCTGCCTCCATTCTGCTTTTTTTGTGATGCATTCAAGACAGTTGTTCATTCAAGTTTTGTTTTTCTTTCTCTCCCTGCAGTTTTGTGCAGAGGCTCATATGCAGAGCTTATGAGGTGCAATTGATAAACCAGAGGAAAAACTTTTACCTTTTTATTTTACCTCTGTATTTTCTATCTGTGTGCCCTTTGGTAAAATGATGTAATGATTTGAATTTATGTTCCTTTAAAGTATCCTCCCTGTCAGCAACCTTATATTACTGGGCCTTTATCATCCATATCACCACTCTTCTGTTAGGCTGTTTGTGACTGAGATGCTGTTTATTACCACATAAAGTAGAGCACAACATCTCGGCTTGAGTTAAAATTACAGTCTTTCTGCAACAAGTTCAGACGGACAATCACATTCCAAATTGTTAATAATTTGTTATTTACTGATGCAATGCCTTGTGTATTTGTATACTTTCAACTTTTCCACATTATGTCACTTTACAACTTTCAACCTAAATGCATTTCTTTAGAGCTCATGAAACAGACTAACACAAAGTAGTGCTAAACTGCAGGGTCTTCATGGAAGAGTGGCAAGAATAACACTATTGTTGAAAGGAAGCCATTAGAAGTCCCATTTACAATTTGCCACAAGCCAAAAGGAGCACTGGTCAGAAGAGACCAAAGCTGAGCTTTTAGACCTACATGAAAAACGCAATGCGTGGCCTTAAAACTAACACTGCAAATCTCCCTGAACATCACCATGTTCGTTATCAAGGCTGCCTCATGCTGATATCATTCTTTTCTTCAGCAGGTACAGGGAAGATGATCGGAGTTAATGGAAAGATGGATAGAGCGAAATACAAGGCAGCGCTGGAATAAAACCTATTAGAGTCTGCAAAGGACTCAAAACTGTTGCAGAGCTTCACCTTTCAGCAGAACAATAACTCAAAGCATATAGCTACACTCAAATAGTCAAGATCAAAATATACTTACATTTGAGAATGACCTAGAAAAAGTCCAGACCTAAATCTATTGTAAAAGCTGATCCAAGACTTGAAATGTTCACAGATACTCTATCCAATCTAACAGAGCTCGTGGAGTTTTGCAAAGAACTACAAAAACCATCGTCCTCTAGATCTACAAAGATGGTAGGGACAAGGTAGGAACACCTTGCAGTTATAATTGTGCAAAATATGTTTTGAAGTATTGAAAGAGAAGAGAGAGAAATCTATACTAGTCATTGCAGTTGTACATTCCCTCAAAGTTTGTCTTTTGCATTTACCCCATCTCTAAAGGAACAGTAGGCAGGTTTTTTTCTACTGTTTGGAGAGCAATCTGGGGTTAAGGGTCTTGCTCGGGACCCATAGGAGCATTCTGCAGAGTTCTGGGTACTTGTCGCCTTCTCAGAATGGAAGTGCTCTGTTCTAACCACAAGGCCACCAATGCCCCCAATTCGTATTAAGGGTGAATTCAAATGCAGGCCAAGCGTTTCAGATTTTTATTTGCAATACATTTAAAGACTGCCCTGCGACAGACTGGCGACCTGTCCAGGGTGTACCCCGCCTCTCGCCCAGTGAACGCTGGGCGAGAGGCAGGGGGAGAGGCAGTCTTTTGTAGGGGACAAGATTGGACGAGCTACTACAGTCGATTGATGCATTTCCGAAGAACTGAATTTACTGATAGACTATATAACTGTCAAAAAAATCCAAACATTTGAATTTCTAATTGAAAATATTAACCTAGGTTTAGTTTTTGCATTAAGTGAATTGAAAATGCTGTTTTGAATTCACTTAACTGCGTTCAGTTATTTTAATTTGCAGCCCATTCTGTGTATAGCTATTAAACTGTAAGTTTACATCCCTATGGTTAAGCCAAGCTTTTACTAAATGCTGCTTGATAAACAAATGTGTGACTTGGAAAACCTAAAAGGATGGGACTTTTTTTGCCATTAAGATTATTGACAGAAGTCATCAGAATAACTGAACATAGGACAACCAAGATTTAAGTAAGTTCATGTACAGTTAGAGTGTCTCTCTACCATCATTTCACATCTACACACTGCAGATTTTGCCCAATTGTCTTTTAGAAATAGCTCAAACTAAGACAGATTGGAGGTTGAGTATCTATGAACAGCAGTTTAAAAAGATTCTCAATTGAATGTAGTGTATTCTGGATATTTAGAATGAACTGCATTTTACATTCATGCAGAAATCATAAAGGCAATCAATGCACATATGCACATTGATTGTATTGGACTTTATTATCAGATTATCAGATTAAAGAGGGCACCAATTATCTGATTTGTGAAATATGTTGGTTGTACGGGATTTTAGTTAGAAGTGTCAGATTGAGGTGGGATGATTACAAATATTTAGCAGTCTGGGGACATCTCCGGGCAATTTGTCCTTCTAGATTTCATTTAGGGTCATTAAAATATCAGAGGCTGAATACAAATATTTAGATGACCTCAGAAGGCCACTGGTTTTACAGGATTTATTTTTAGGACTTTCAGGTTGAAGGAGAACACACACATTTTTACCAATTAAAATCTGATTTTAGTGAAGGCATCAGATTAAGGGGTATTGAATACAAATATTTACTAATTAGGTGACTTGAAAACAGTTGGCAGTCCTGCATTTTTTTTAGGGCTACTAAATTAGAGGAGGTTTAAGAGGGCCCTAGATTTTATTTGGGCTAATCAGATTAAAGAGGGGAGATAGCAAACATTTATTATTTACCAGTAAGGTGACATCTGAAGAAAACTGGCTGAACTGAATTATATTTCAAGGTGAAAATGGCTGAACAGAAATGTACGTCACACTTTCTAGATTTTAATGAGGGGAGGACATGAGAAAACTGCATATACGTTTCCTTTTGCCTCAGAATTATGCTCTACTTTGTGCGGGTCTGTCATATAAAACCCATTGAAATACATTGAAGTGGTTAAAGGTTGTAAAATTACAAAGGGTCGAAAAGTTCAAAATATATCAATAGTTTTGCAAGACATTGTATGTACTGAGTGGCAAGCCAGGTAGTCAGTTTCAAAGAGGAAACTTTACCACACAGGAATGTTTGCACTTTATGAACTGCATGGGATGATGATAAAATTTGATAAAATAATGCCATATACATCACAAATGATTAACACATCAGCTGGGGAGCATTGCTCTTCATGTCCTTTATTTTAATCCAAAAGGACTCCCCATACATCGTGAGTGTGTTTGTGTGTGAGTGAGTTAGTGAGGGTGTCTTTAAAGGATTATTAAACAGCATGACTTCACCAGCTAACTACAGAAGACAGCAGAGGGTGCAACACTGATCAAATTATTCGCAACATACCGTTGGAAAGATTAAAATAAAACGATAAGCCTCGGAGCGTAATTGAATTCTCCGCCGTCAGAGGAGTGACATGAATGGTAAAGTGTAGCTGTGCATGTACCTCCTGTAGTGTTTCTAAACAAGAAGCTAATACACAGTACACCGCTCAGGGCTGCAACCGTATTAATAAAAAACACATTCAAATGTTCACAAAGCACAAGAGTATTCCGCAGATGAATATTTACGCTCAGTGCCCACCCCCCAATTGTCTCCAGCTCATTGCACACAGGTAGCATTTTTTTTCTTCTTTGCTTGCAGAAATCTTTAAGGCATGAGCTAAATCGACTGCTTGGAACGTTTTTCAGGATGTTTTGTTCGTACCGACCTGACGCTGATGCAGAACATCCATGCAAAAGATGTGGTATTCTTAAGCCCAGTATGTAACTAATTAAATGTGGCAACCTGACCTTTATGTCATAATGGCTTTTATGAATAATGATAAACACATCTTTTTATGGCTTTATTGCAACTAGAATAAGGAAGAAAAAAAATTACAATGTTGGAAACTGTTGAATGAATTTGCATTTTCGGCATTTAGTCACTTGACTTCCCGTGTCATGATAAATGTCTCTTGTTCCCGAGGCTGTGTGAATGTGCATGCTTGTCTTGTGTTATTTGTGGCTGTTGCCCGCTGACAAGAATTCACTAACAGGAGCAGGACGGCATGATGGCCATGAGGATAGTCTGAGCAACCAAAGGGAAATTGCTGGAATGTAATGGAATTTAAAATTTCAACACTCGAGAGTCAGTTGTCTGAGCGACTCTCATTAAAATGAACATTGTGTGTGTTTGTGTGTGCGTGTGTGTGTGTAGGGGGAGGGGGGCGGTGTTTGTTTGTGTAAAGATATGCATTAAATGTATAGTTTTCCTGACACAGTGCTATGGAAAAATAAAACTGATACATCATACTTTGGTTTCATTGGTGCATTAATACTTTAAGCACATGTAAGCAATGAACACAGGGATATTTTTTAGAGTTCTAACTTTGTATTCAGAGTGGATTTGTACAAGCATTCATAACGCTTGTGTCATATAGCATGGTTTTCATGGACCCAAATGCAGACTCAGTAGAAAATAATTTTATAAAGAACTTCACAACGTACAAATGACACTGGTAAGAGTTGGAACTGGAGCAGTGGTGAGGATAAAGGAGGAATTTAACAAGGAGCATTAAAAATCAAGGAGATTTAATACTGAGGGAAGGTTGGAGAATAAATTGTAACCAGGTGAGCTTAGTCAGAGGGAATGCAGAACAGCTGTGGCAGAGTTAGAGCTAGGAGACTGAGGGAAGGAGACTATTTAACACAAAAAACGCACAAAAGCTGGATGAGACACCAAAGGTAAACATGTCTAATACGAGAGAATAAATTAATATTGCACAAACAGAACACAAGAATAAGTAAGAAGCTAAACACCAAGGAATGAGTTAAAAAGACAAGACTATAATGAGTGAAATAAACAACCCAGATATTATCAGAATACATAAACTAAAGGAACCCAAAACATAAACACCAATATATACATCATAACGCCTTGGAATTTTTCACATTTTGTCATTTTACAAACACAAACTTTATTATATTGGATGTTGCATGTCTAGTGACTGAAGTTATTGCCCATTTCTTTTTGCAACGTAAGGTTTAGGGCTTTGACTGGGCCATTCTTACACATGAATATCTTTTTATCATAGCCATTCCATTTTAGATCTGGCCGTATGTTCAATGTTGTCATCCTGCTGGAACATGAGCTTCTGTCCCAGTCTTAAGTTCATTGCAGCATCTAACAACAGATTTCCCTGTTACCTGCAACACATTTTCCATGTCCCAATGATTGGATTCAACAGTGCTCTATGAGATCTTCAAAGCTTAGGATATAATTTTATGGCTTAATTCTAATTTTAAGCACTGTTCAACTTCATACCTGATGTGTCTCATATATTCTTTGTTCTTAGAAATTTAAACAGAATCATCAATTTATTATCTAATGGTGTCTACCAAATCTGTAATGCTTCACAGAACAGGTATATTAAATTACACACGGATGGACTCCTTTCAATAATAAGCTGTTTTGTTTATTTAGCTTATCCAACAGAGACTGTGTACAGTTATATTGATCAAAGACAGAAAACGTGCACCATTTCTGAAGGAAACCAGTTGCGCTGGATTTCAGTAATAAAGTAAAAGAGGCTGAACAGAAATGCATACCACACTTCCTAGACTTTAATTTGTAAAATTAAAATTTAAACTGTCTTCATTTCACCTCTAATTTATGGGCGTATTACTGTTAGTCTATCAAATAAAATCTATATAAAACACATGACATTTGGTGGACTGTGTATATGATTTTTTTTTAAGTTTTTGTGGATACTTTTGTGAAACACTGAAGTTGTATTGTTGCTTTTATTGCTAGGTTTTAACATTTCATTTTGTAGACCAAGATCCAAACATTGACGCTATATAGGAAACTCACTAGAACCTCTGTATGAGCTTGATTTAAAGCTGAGAAGCTTCTGCCAGCCCTTGTGAACATTACACCACCTCATGCCATCAGGCCCAACTGCTTTGCTTCAGGAAGTGCTCATCTGTCTGTCCATACACATGGGATGGAGATGTGAATGGTTTGATTAGGGATAGATGTTTTTTTTTTCTGTAAAGATTAAATTAGCAAATGAGATGTAAAAGCATGCACGTTACACTTGAGAGAAAATGAAATACTCACCTCTGAATTGGATGTTTATTCATAAACCTCTATGTTGTCTTTAATAATTGGGCTATTGTAAAAATGTATTTCGCACCAGACAGAAAACATCATATTGTTTTTTTCTTTTTCTAGGTGGGTGATGATTAGAAAAATTGCTGTAAGAACATAGAGCGGTAAAGGCAGATGAAATTTTAAGCAGAGAGCAGGACAGTGACAACTATCAGCAGGTGATCCAGCTCCAGGGGAGGCAATGATTACGGTTAAGAACGATAGGAGTAGTTAAGAGAAGTTGCCCCTTGATCATGATGAATAATTGCAGGGTCTCATCCACATAATCAAACTCACTGCACAGATCAACATTCCAATCAGACTCTTCAAAGGCATAAGATAGCCACACAGTTCTTAATATTCAGCTCCCTCTCTTTATGACTTTCTGCACGTGACAATAATTCCTGGGAAGTCTGCATGCAATCATGTATAGCTGCATGCTTCCAGGAAGTGCCCTTTTCATTGTGTGCACCTTGAAGATATTGAGCACTGTAACTACAGTATAACTGATCTTTGCTCACATTTTTAGGAACAGATACTTTTAAATAAGGACACGTTAATACAAACTCATTTTGGGCATAGACAACAATGCTATATACTGAAATGTGGGGAGAAATGCTCCAGTTCAGTGAGTGAGTAAACACGTGCTCTAAACCTGTGTGCCCTTTTGGACCCATGGACCCCTTCACATTTAAGACAGGAGCAGTGGGCCTGTTGTGCAGGTCTCAGCGGGCCTTTGGAAGGGAAAAGGATCAAAGGACTAGAGGAATTATTTTCAGTAATATTACATTTATATGTAAGCTGCATGAGAATGGAGCACTGCTTAGGCCTTTTGTTAAAATCACCTTTAACAACAGTGTTTTTATACCTTTCTTTGTGTAGCCTTGACGCACTAACCATCAACTTGCAATATGGCTTTAATATAGAAGTGGTGATAACTTAAATCGGTATTGAAATAATGTCAATTCCTATCTTTTGTTCCCAAAATACCTGGCTTTATCTGACAGCACATTCGTGGTTTATGATTTTTAATCAGATTTTTGTCTATGCTATAAAATATTTGAATTAGGTGTTAAAATCTAAGAATGTGGCTGCACCTGTCAACAGAAAGGGAAAGTTTTTCAGATTGACTTCTTAAGGTTTATATGAATGCTTTGGATGTTAGTTTAAAAATTCTAATAAGAAACATTCAATAATCATAAAATAAATCAAACGACTGCAAATATAAATCTCTATTTAAGATGGATTATACTGCAGGTCAGGAAATGGAGTCCTTGGGAAGGATTTATGAATGGTTGACATTTTCTGCAGTTTTGATTTGAAGGGATAATCTTTCTAAAGCTTACACAAGGACAACACAATCCTTTGCTTTTTTATTTGTATCTTGGGATCACTAAGACATGAAAATGTCTTTATATCTTTGAAATGAGTAAAACAATTACCCTGTTTGGCAATGGCTCTACAAACAGACTAAACCATTAACCTGAAACAGAAATATGTGAAGTAATGCAAAAAGACCTAGCATCATATCCCAAGTTGTATGGGAGCAGCAGCGGAGGCAACCTACTTTTAAGTCAAGAAAAACATGCAAAACTACCTGAAGATCAAGCAGAGAAAATAAATAATTAAGAAAGCTCTAAATTTCTATTTATTGGACCTCATTGCTGTTTTGGATTAGACATGTAGTGTGTGCTGTGTAAAATAATCTCTAAAGTTGTATAAAGTTGTCAATTTTGCCCATACAGAAAACAGACTACTCACCCAACGACCTTGCATTTGGGATTGGGTAGGGCCAAGCTATTTGTGAAAGTCTCTGACCTGTGTATACTTTGTTGCCAGAGTTCACTGAAAGCAGCAACCCCACTAAATTCTTCACCGGGGACCCTGCACAATCTGTGGTGGCAACACACTTCCATTGACACGGCAAATTGCTCTTTAGCACCAAGGTTAAAGGCAGATTAGCAGCCTTGACCCGTGTTACTTCAATTTCTCAAGTATTGGATAAATTAGCTAATTATGAGAGAGGCCAGAGGAAGGGGAGTTCTGAACTATTGTCTAGGAAATATTAGCTTTATTCAATAATTATCATATTATAATACTAATTGGGCTGCACAGTGGAGCGGTGGGTAGCGCTGTGTCCTTGCAGCAAGAAGGTTCTGGGTTCAAATCCAACCCTGGGTCTTTCTGCATGGAGTTTGCATGTTCTCCCTGTGCATGCGTGGGTTCTCTCCGGGTACTCCGGCTTCCTCCCACAGTCCAAAACCATGACTGTTAGGTTAATTGGTGTCTCTAAATTGTCCTTAGGTGTGGGTGTGTGTGTGGATGGCTGTTTGTCCTGTTTGTCTCTGTGTTGCCCTGCGACAGACTGGCGACCTGTCCAGGGTGTACCCCGCCTCTCGCCCAGCGACCCCCGCGACCCCATGAGGGATTAAACGGTTTGGAAAATGGATGGATGGATGGATAATACTAATTATGTGGAAATATAATTTAAAAAAAAAACAAGGAGATTTAAAGAGGGATGGGAGATGGGAGGAATGACTGGGGAGCAACATGCCCTCCCAGGAAGTCAGCTCCCCCGCTGACTCCAATAGGCATCCCCGTTCTCCAATTACCCAGGGGCTGCTATCTGCACCACCATAGTCCAGAGATAGGCGGCTGGGTCAGAATGCCAAACGCAAACTGAGACCATCATCACCACCCCCCCAATCCACCCGCCAAATGATCCATTGGATCATTAGTGCCAACCTGCCCTCCACTCAGAGCTTGTACATTTCCAAAGTCAGGACACGGGCTAGAAACATCACTGCAGATCCATCTCACCACAACCACAACATGTTTCAATGTCTCTCCTTTGGTAGGCACTACAGAGCACTGTGTGCCAAAACAAATATACTCAGGAACAGTTTCTTTCCACAAGCCATTACTCTAATAAACAGCTGACTCTGACAAAAAAGGTGTTTTTAATTTTTATAGGTCATATTGACATATTTCATATATTGTATACCAAATCCATGTCCCTCATGTACATAACATGAGGGATGTGTTATGTACATAAATATATTTCTCATTTATTCTAGCATTCCCATTCTCTGCACTCAACACACTGTGGACATGGTGTGTTTGTACGTGTATGTGGACCTGCACATCACTTCCACCTCTGACATGTACATAATAATAACAGAAATAATATGTACTCCTGAAACTTTGGCACTCTGCTCATTACATCATTGCATTAATGTCTCAGTTGTGTATAGTGTGTTAATATGTGTTCTTCTATGCTTTTGCAGACTGTGTTGCATCTTTATTTGGCTGCTGCACTATTTTGTTATTGTAATACATCATAAGCAAGCACATCACAAGCACTGTTCAATCTAGATTGAAATGCCTTGTATGTGTGCACATAATACCTGGTGAAAGCTGATTCAGATGCAGTGTTTCAGGTTCAAGTCCTATGCAATTTTTTTGAGATTGCACACTGTGTGCTGCTCTTAAGAAGCTAATTTTAAGCTATCAAGTAAAACTATCAACCTGTAAAATCGGTGGCAGAATAACAGGTGTTGAAAAGGATGTAAAAATGTTGACTTTATTGATTTAGAAAAAGTGAATATGAACTTATGTATTTTTCTTTCTGACCTAGCTCTCTTTGAAAACATTCTAGGTTATTAAAAGTTCAGTCAGTACCAACAATTTGTTGTTTCACGGTGTGTTGGAAGTGAATGGCCCACCCATGAGCCATGGAAACCACTGAAAGGAGATATGAGCTTCTTTCCACAACAAAAAATCCCTTTAATTGTGGCAAACCGTTTTTTCCTCCGTTTCAAATAGCTCTGTACAATAATCCTTGACTGCTGACCTTGTCATTTTTCCAAACTGGAGTTCAAATATTTTCTATGAGCAAGTTTGTTTCTAAACAAAAATCCATCCAGATCTGTTGACTCTGAGCTGCCCTGCCCAGGTTACTGTTTATGTGCACCTGACACCTGAGCCTGTGTAACTGCTGTCTAAAACATCACTTACAACTACTTCTGCACTTAAAAGTCTCTGTCACTGCACTTTGCAAATGAAAGAGAACAATAGTTGCTTTAGCAGTCTCCTCTTTGCAGAGGACCGTGGGAGCCTGAAGACAGCTGATAGCTGCTGAGGCCTCCACTATGACCCTGCACTTGTCATGAGAACAGACAGAGGCCCCTGCTCTGTCAGCATCAGCTGCTCTAAACAAACGCAAACTTGGCTGTATGGCAGCCAACTAGTCCTGCTCCACTGAAACTGGCTGAGTGTTCAGCAACGGTGATTAGGTATTTCACCTCTTATTGTTTTTTTTAGTCTGTTTTCTCACTGCTCAAACTAAGCGGATTCAGCTGCTGTCCAATACTATCATGTTGTTCCATGGCAGACCTTGGCAGGATATTCTGCTAATAAAGCTGGTTCTTAGCTTGTCCTAAGATGTACCTCTGATTATATGTTTTTAGAAATGCTTGTATCTCATTACACTTGAATTTTGTTAGTGCCATGTTCAATTCATGATCCGGTAGGTAATTATATAATTGTGATCAATATTAAAACATAATGTATGTGGTTCCCTTGCGATATTCACCAAAGCCTACATACATTTATAAAACAGTTTATCCTAGAGAGCATTAAGGATGAATTTCAGAGCCTCGTGGCCTGAGGGAACAAAATGCTCTGAATTCAGGAGGTACAAAAGCAAGGCAGATATTTTTTTTTTTTTTTTTTTTTTTTTCCTTTTTCTGTTTTTTTTTCCTATCCTGGAGGCTCTAAGTAAACAATTAATTTACAACGGATATCACCAGTGCTCCCAGGACATGTACCAAATGACGTTCTAGGCTGGCTTTATCACCTGCTGCAGAGCCAACCTGCCTTGGCTGTGCAGCCCTTTGTCTTTATGAGGCCAACTACAACAATCCATCAGACGAGAAGCCACAACAACTTTTTGTCCTTAGCACTGTATAATTAGTTTATCTTCTTAAATATTTGAATCTAAAATCATTTTCCAGACCTCATTAACCTGTAGCTATCATAAATGTCATGCATAAATATGATAAACACCTATGTGCAATTGATTCTCTGTATAGATTTAACTGTGAATTCCTCAGAAATTTATGGGATAACCTTAGCGCCATGAAGATCAATTTGTTGATGGGACAACCAGGATGACTGGAATGAATGAGTAGGTGAATGCTTTTGTTTTAATGTTTGGTTTACCTACAGCAAAATGAGTATTTCTCAAGAAAGAACAGTTTTAACATCTCCTTTTTCACACATACCTGTTCACGCATACACTGATTAAAAATGAGAGGAGGTGGAAAACACACAGATATGGAAATAACAATGACAAAATCAGAGAGAACATTTTTTGCACAAATGCTACCTCAGAATTAAAAGCTGCTTTGAATGGGAGCAGGGGATGCAATGTTATTTCATGAACAGTTTTTTTTTTTGGGGGGGGGGAGAAAATTAATTGTGTTATATGACACAGAAGACAACCCATAGGAAGTTCCATTTACAGTTCAGGTCACCAAGTTCTCCACTCACACCACCATATAATAGCTTCTAACAACCCAGAACTGTGACGGCTGGGTCGTTGATTTGCAACTGACTTAGAATGCGCTTAGGAGGATGGACCTCCATGTAATTTAAAACCAGCAGCGCTCCACTTACTAGTTGCTCAAGTGCGAGCCACCAGAATTAACAAAGACTGCTGGATAGGTGTCGAAACGTTTTCAGAAAGAACTGGAGGCAACTATTTCAGAATAGTTGTCTCCGATTTAAGCCTGTTTGCTGTTGCCATGACCTGGACAACAGAGAATTTGCACAGGCATATTTTAAAATGCAAACATTTTTATTGATGTTGGTCTGTATTACTGAAGATTAAATGTAACCCTATTAAAAACATGCCTACACAGTAAATTTCTCTGGGTAAAATGTATTCAAATTGAAGAAAATGTACTCAAACAGACATTTGGTCCGACTTAAAAAAATTATTCAATTTGAGTCAAATTTACTGTGTGTCATGACCTTAGGCAAGCATGGAGAAAATATGCTTATGTTCTTCAAAGTCCAAAATGAGGCAAGTGACAGACTCATGAAACCTTTGTTCTTACTAATGCAACTCCTATTGTTGCCAGAAAAGACAATTGATAAGTTTTATACAGTTAATATATAAGCATTTAGACAGCCCTGTAATTTTATAGCTATTTAGTTGTAGCACAGATCACCTTGTAATGGAGTTACACAGTACATAGAAATGGACTGGAAAGACATAAGTGGTGGTCCTAATCCAGTTTTTGAAGGTGCAGGTTTATATGCTTCTCTTTACTTGATTATGTGTTTACCTTAGCTTTTCATATCGGAACAAACTGCAGAACATTGTTTACATGGTGGTTTTGTACTTACATTCTTATTTAAATATCAATAAAGACCAAAAGTAAGTATTTTAATCTTTTTTTTCTTGTCTGTTTGATTATTGTAACAGTTAATTTCACCAAAGAAGATTACGACGTAAAATATATTTGTTAGGTTTGACTCAGCACCCGGGGGTAAGTTTGCTGGAAGTGAAAACAATTGTGCTAAAGTTGCAGATACTTTAATGGTCAATACATTTAATGACGACACATTATCCACTCTGCTGTACAATGAAAAAGCCAGAACACTTAACTTTAAAGACCAAAACTGATAATGGCAACTATATCCTGGAAATTAGAAACATCAATAATAACAAGAAAGCACCATTAACACTAGCTCTGATTTACTATTCGTTTTTATCAACAAGCTGCAGTAGAATTTGTGTTCAGTATATTCACAGAGAGAAATAAAACAAGAAAATCTATCATTTAAACTCTGTCTCAAAACATGCAAGATGAAGACAGTTTATTTTCATCTAGGAAAAGTTGTTTCGAGAACCGCTGGCACTACTTTAATAAGGAAGTTGCTGCAAATATGATTTAAAAAAAAATCAGCAACAGAATTAACTGTGCACATCTTCCAACCCTGGGCATACAAAAAGCTTTAAATGAGCAGCCAAGATGAGATGTAATGATCTAATCATGAAGGACAAGAAGATACAGCTCTTACTGTTGTGGAAATATGGTGCTGAATATTGTATAACATTTGTTTTTGTCATAGCTATTATATATATATATATAAAGTCAGGAACACGCAACTGAACCTGACATCACAGTGTTGGTTGAGTAAATCAGCTGCAAAATCATAATATTTATATTAATAGTTAAAATAGTGTCTGCTGTCATGGTCTTGAATTTTAGCAGAGATGGTCCCTTACAGTGATTGGCTGTTATAGGCCTCTCTCTTCCTGTAGTGAGGCTCTTCGTAAAATAACTGCGTCTCAGGGTCAAACTGATGAGTTTGATACCAATTTAAACCTTGGTTGGTTGTCATCAGCCTAAGACAGCCCATAATCTATCAGCAACTCACCCAATCTAAGTAAATTAATAGTGTACCCAACAGAGCCATTAAATATCCTTCTAAATCTAATCATAACAAATGCCCCCCACATGTAAACTGATACTAGTATTTTTGATTAAACTCTTGAGCTAGTCACCAGTCAAGGCATAAGGTAAAAAATATGTTGCTTCATTTGTCATTATACATACAATGTACATACAGCGAAATTTCATGGATCAGATCGAGGGTTAGCCTGGGCTAAAGTCCCTTAAATCATTTAAGGGACTTTAGCCTGGGCCACTGCGAATAAGCGTGCCACCACTAGTAGCCGACCTGACCATCAATGTCTTTAGTCTTAGTTACAAGTACATTGGATGTGATGCAGAACTTTTTTCATGAAAAATTCATGAAAAACTTTTAAATTAAGATCGAAGCTCAGTTTCTATACAGAAACAATTCATGTTTCGCCCTTAAATCTTGGAAGTTTTTGATATCAATCCCTTTTCTGCCTGTAATTGTGGCAATGTTTTGTTAGCCTTGCCAGCTAGTCTGAATTACACGGAGCGTAAAATCAATCTGGTATGGCTCCATTCCCTTCGACCCAAAACAGACCGGACCAATCACAATGCGAGAAGCGGGACTTTACGATGCATCACTCTCAAAGGCAGAATTACCCATAATGCAGCAGCCCTTTTCTAATACCATAACAGTCAAGATACATACAGAGATTTTTGTTGCTTAGTGCCCTGGAAGATTAAGAAAGTACATGTGAGTACACCATGTATCTTCTAATTTTTCTCAGACAAAAGCAGCAAACAATTATTCACTGGAGAGTTTGCTTGATAGCATGACATGTTTCACAGACTACAAATTGAAAAAACAGATCACGTCACTTGGAGTTTTTTTAGCATCAAATCTGTAGTTATTATATTTGTTCTAACCTGATGATGCTGACGCTGTTAGTCAAGCCTTTGAAATCGGGCTCTACCAGCTCCTTACCAGACTGATATGCCATCTATATGGCGTAAATCAGTCTGGCTAGCCAGGATAATGTTTTCTATGTATGTGTGCATGTCAACTAGTTGCCTACTGTCCTTGACTCTGGTGAACCTCTGTTTTCTGAGCTTTATCAGTGGTGGTAGCTGCCTCACTCAGCGCTATAAACTCCATTCTAATGGTGGCATGTCTTTCTTGAATGTAAGCTGGATGTCTCTGGTTTTAAAAAGCTCTTATTGGTTTTTCCTACTTATTTATACACTTGTTATGAGAAAGCTGTTATTCTTTATAATAAAAAAAATTATTTTGTGTTTCTCATGTTCAAACTGAAATTGTCATGTTTGGTTTTATCCATAATGCCTCTGAATAGGGCAGTAAACACGTAGGCAGGTTGATGGTTTAATAGGTTTATTGAAAAGGTAAATGATTAAGAGTATAGGGAAACTGGGAGGGCTCTGGTCGCTGACTAGGACTAAAGGACTAAAACTGGGAGTTGATTCAACAGGAGAGGAGCCTGATAACTAAAATAGCTACCTCTCAATCTATTTTGGAAAATTCTAGGATCCACCAGTAAACCTGTAGTCTGAGAACAAAGTGCTCTGTTTGGAACACAATGAACAATCAGATCTCTGACATATGATGGGACTTGGTTATTAAGAGTTTTATATGTGAATATTTTTTTATTATATTTTGGATTTAAAAAGGAGCTAATGAAAGGGAGCTAAAATAGGAGAAAATTTAGCTCTTTTTAAATTTTATTTAGAAACACCTAACCATTCCTGACTAAACCCTAGTCAGGAATGGTTAGGTGTGCAAGCCTGAAAACTGCATAACAACTGTGAAGTACAGGGATGACAGCACCATGCTGTATGGGGATTCTGCTACAGGAGGCCACAAAAAAGCTTGGATCATGAGAGAAGAACAGTGTGTAGGAATATCAGACCAAAATCTTCAAACATCAGCTAGGAAGTTACAGCTTAGTTGCAAATTGACTTTTCAAATTTCAACAACCCTTATCATTATTTACAACAATTATCATTAAGCCAGAATGTTTAGAAAGGGGTTTAGGAGCAATAAACTGAAGGCAGCATACATATATGATATCGTTTTTTTCGGGAGGAATAGGTCAAAAGTTAAAGCAGACCTTAGTGAGAAGCTTTTGGAAGAATGTCCACATTTAATTCCACTCATATAGTTCTAAACCAACCAAATATTAAGAGAAATTATGTAAATATGTTACTTTGACAAAAATACTAAGAAATCTATAAAGCTTTCTCCCTCTGTGATAACTGACTTGAAGCAGGAAATGTTCAGTCTGATTTGAAGAGGATGTGTGTTTATGCTAGGTGTCTTTTCATGTAATGTGTGTCTCATTGTCTGTGTATGTCTTTGTTTCTCACTTGTGTTTGTATTAAGATTGTTTTAAAATTGTCTATGATTGAAACTTAGGTTTGTCATCAAATTAATTTCTTGTGTGATGTTTTTAAATACTTTCTTGTGCACTTTTTGCATACATTAGCTTAGACTCTCATTGATGTGTGCGGAAACAAAAAATTGAAAGCTTTTCAGTGACAAGTATGAAAAAATGGAAAAAAAAAGTAGTTGCCTTTGGTTACAAATCCCACAGAGTCCAGGCTCCATGGGAGATGCAACAATAACAAGCAGTTCTTTTTAGATATTTCTTTGCACCAAAGCAGTTCCTGCTCACGCAATCATATTCAATTAATCAAATTACTCATTTCAGAGACGTCAAACACAGGTGCAGACAAAAGGTCATAGGAAAGACTGAAAACAAAGTCTGGCAAAAGTCTGATATTATGCTCATAAAATGTCATACAATCTCCAAAAGGGTTAGATATTGAATCTTAGAAAATGTCATTATGTCTAAGACAGTCTGTGAGGCCAAATTTACTAAATGCCATTTCCTTTCATCCACAACTGTCAGGTTGGGTTGGTTGCTTGCAGCCCCAAAGTACAGACAGAAGTTCCGAAGTAGTATAATTAGTAGAGGTATTTAATAAACAAATGCAAAACTTCCAGGTTGCTCTGTGACGAACTGGCAACCTGTCCAGAACCACTAAGGACCACTGGAGATAGGCACCTAACCCGTGCACCTGTATGGTCCTCCGCATCTAAAGGTCAACTAAGAAATTTACAAACTGCCCAGAACAGAGCTGCCAGGTTGGTTTTAAAGGATGACATAGGCCTAGGAAGGGAAAATCTAAGAAACTAAGCACAAGAAACAAATAAAGCAAGAATAAAGAACATAATGAACAACATAGAAATAAGGAAAATAAACAAAAATCAAAACCTTACACCCAAGGATCACAATAACAAGTGTCATTCTGTTTTATTTTGGTTAATGGGTCTTTTTTGTGTTTTAATTCATCCCACTTTGTATTCTTCCTGTTTGTCAGTCATCTCTCCTCAGCTCCTTACCCATTCTTTTACTCAGCTGAAATCACACCTCCACAGTAAGCTGCTTGGTTATTGCTCATTGCGAGATTTTTCTATTTCTCTCACCCTGGTTCCATGTCCTGATTTCCTCACTTCATATTTCTAAATTCCCCTTTATTAAAGGTTTCAACTACACAAGAATACATGACATCTCTAAAATGTGACAGTAAAGCAACAGTTTTGTGCCATACCCGAAACAAATCTGTGTCTGCCTGGCTCAGTTAGAGATCAAATTAGGTACGCTACAATATCTGATGTATAGAACAACTAAACCAGTTTATTTTCTCACAATGGTGTGATGGGGTACAAACGTGTACATAACATGGATAAGGTAGGGACAAATGGACACAGTGCTCCTTTCATCGACATAAAGGCTTAATAAAAAAATGCTTTGCCTTTTTTGTTTCACTTTACCAAAATAATTGATATTTTCTTCGAAGAAAGTCACACAGTTGGCAGCAAATCTGTATTGATGGGCATGAAAATTTCTGAGCAGTATATTTTTAATAGCCTGTTTTACTGATGATATGTCATGTTCTACTAACTTTACACTTTTCACCCAAGCAGCTACAATAAAAACAGAATTATAATGTGTGAAGTAGCCTTGAATTTTAAACTTTAAATAATGTAGATAATCATATTTGTAATAATTTTAAGTAGTTTGATGTCTATACTTAAAAAAATACTCTCAATTTGATTCTCTTGAAAATGTCTACTCATTTTAAATTTGGAGCATAATAATTATATTGAAAAAAAAAGTGAGAAAGCAGTAATATATAAATCCAGATTTGTAAAGGGAGCTGGCCAATGATTCCTGGTCTTTTGGAAATAAAGATGGGGGTGGCTCCCTAACTCTGAAAAACACTGTGTGGGCAGCTGGGTCAACTACTAAAGATAGTTGTTCCTCATGAAAAGAGAAGAAAACCCACAGACCGCACAATTCTCTGTATTCACGCAACAAGGGTGAACACCAATATTTAAAATAGCAGCAGCTTTTCAGACATTAGGCAAAACTGCACACCGTTTATTGTTTTTGGCTTTAAATATCCATTTATACCAAATGCTCAGTAAGAATCAACAAACTGAAGCAAAAATAATAGTATCATTATTTTCCCATTTACTATGCAGACATGCAAAGTGTTAGTGGGATATTTGCAAAGCAATGATAAAATCTTGACATTTGTACAGCCAGTACTCAAATGCTTTTCCAGTGAATAATAGATTTGTCTTCCTCGTTCATTTAGGATCACAAATAAATTGTGAGATGTTTTGTTTTTGACGCATTTTAATTTAAAATATGATCAGAACAGATCAGGAATGGCATGTACAAATCTGACATTGTGGCATTTCATTGATAAATGCAGCTTGATTTCTGAGCCATTTCTTGAATACATCCTGAATGAGTCAGTGTTCATCTGATGAAAAGTCACGGGTGTTCATTGGTGGCAAGTCTCAGCTCTCTTGCTCTAAATCTGTTCAAGCTGTGGCAGTCCAGGAGGTATCTCGGTGTCCTGACTGGAAGGATTAAAAACAACATTGAACAGTAATCTGCAATCTGTTCATTACAGCTCCTCTGATAAAATGGAAATGCGGATGGGGCTTATGCAAGTTAAACAGAGGGAGTTGGGTGGTTTGAGCACATGGAAAAATAAAGAGTTTCATCAACTTACAAAAACAAAATTCAGGTAGATTTCGCTTCAGTAATGCTGCCCTTCATACTATGGCAGCCATAAAAGGCAAATGAGAAATAGAAAACATATATTAAACTTTTCTAAGTTGCTTTTTTTTTTTTTTGTACTGCCCTGTATGGAGCCCCGAAAGGGACATTGAACGGAAATAACAGACAAAATCACTTTCTGGTGTGCACCAGAAAGTACAGGGCAGTACAAAAAACAAAAACTAAGAACAAAACAAAAAATAAATAAAAATATATAAATAAACCAGAAATATTTTAATCTATATTTATTTCTCTCACTTGCCTTTCAGGGATTCCATTTGATACACATGATTCTCTGACACGTTTATACAGCTGTTTACAACATACTGTATATTCTACTCAGTCATTTGTCTTATAAGGACTTGCACATCTTTATAGCATTTTCTTTAATTTTATGTGATTAAACTAATATAAAGTAATAATTATTAGTAGAAAAAACAATTTAGATATATTTGAAACAAATTTTAGATTTTTTACAAATATAAATCTGAAAGAAATGTGGCATATATTTGTATGAGACCAGACAGATTTTCTTTGTCCCTGTAGAAAAATTGATGGTTAAGTTCTAAAACATATAAAACTTATCAAAGCCATCTACTGAAAATTAAAAGAATTTGGTCTGACTGAAAACCTACAACAACATGGCCATTCATCTAAACGAGAAGGCAGGGAAGAAGTAGTTAGTGTTACTTTCTCCCAAACACAGAGCTTTGCATGTAGCCCAGAATGTGTTGTTCTGGTTTCATCTGGCACCTTCTTCCACATGTTTGCTGTGTTCCTCATGGCTTGTGGTAATCCACAATTTGGACATGTTTTGACTTTCTGTAGTTCATGAGTCAAAATTTACCTTAATCTGGAGCTTACACTTACAAAAAAAGTCTGTAGCTATTCTTTAAAGGATTCATGCAAAAACAGGTATCTTCCTTCTAATTTGAATTGACCATGTTTAAAATCTTCTGGGACAAATTATTATGTATCTTACATATACAACAAAACAACTGTTAAGTTATTTCCTGTGTCCTAAGGCAATTTCTGTAAAAATAAAGTGTGGAACAAATGTTTCAACTCCCCAAGTGGTAAACAAAATAAAGTAAGAGCTTGGTAGAGTTTTATTAAAGCATCCAGTAGAGATTTATCATGGCAGGAGCACAAAGCAAAATATACGAGCTGTCTCTTGTGACTCAGAAGGTTCAATAAGCTTTCATAGAATGAGACATGAAGGGTTGGGTTTGTTCAGCATAACCACAAATGATAAAACACGGGCTGTTTGGGGGATAACAAAGCTCCCTGAGGACAGTGTGGAAACAGTCCCAGAAGACTTAGGCAAGTTATATGAAGACAGTTACAAGCAGAAGATTGTAATGAAACAAAACTGATTCATTTAAAGCATAGAGCTTTGAGACGACCTTCAGGGTAGGAAAAAATCTTTATTGTTTTATCACAGAACTGCTGGGAGTGTTTAGCATAAGATTAATACCAGATTGATTGTGCTTTTGTTTGTTGGTTGTTGAATTGTGTTAATTTGTAATTTAATGCAGTCAAGTCCAGCCTGAGACTTGCTTGAAGGAACTGAGTGAAAGTACAATTCGACAGCTGGATCCTGAATCAGTTATAATCAATCAGATGGCTCTGGTGTCCAGTCATGTGGGTCCCTAGCCTCGGGAAAAAGTGACTTGATTTTAGGAGATAACCTTAAAGGTTTGCTCATTTGTCATTCAAGACCAATACAAAAATGTCAAATAACGGCATTTATTTGACCATAAAGTTTGATATAGACAGTTAAACATATATCCATCTGTTGGGCATACCAGGACGTTTTTAATTAAAGTTGAGATAGAGAGAATAATGGAACACTAAGAGCAATAAGTGAAAAAACATAATTTGTCTCTGTCACTACTGATAGAATCAAGTCCACAAATGTCATTAGTGGTATGCTTATTCGGTGTCCTTTACTTTCATTAGGTAATGTGTATAAGATATGGGGTCCTAAATATGCATGCACATGCCACTGCATTTTTAAAATACAGTGCCTTGTAAAATAATTTATTGCACTGAACTTTTCCCACATTTTATTACACAAACTGTAATGTATGTTATGTCAGTGTTTCACTGACCCTATTGAATCAATACTTTGAACAACCTTCCAGCACTTCCAGCTACAGGTCACTTGTCTTTACCAGCTTTGCCCATCTAAGGGTGCATTGTTTTTTTCAAAGTTTTGTTTTCAAAATATCTGAAGCTTGGCCAGGTTGAATGGAGGTTGTCTATACACATCACATTTCAAGTCTTGCTATCTAAACCAGTGCGTTTCAATCTTGGTTTTCAGAACCACTGTCTTGCATGTTTGAGGCATTTTCCTGTTACTTAACAGCTAACTTAAATTAATGGTAATTAACACCCCTCTGTAGCCCCTGACAGCACGCGATGCAATGCAGACATTTGAATCAGGTGTGCTGGAGTAGAGACAAACAGAATCCTTGGAGGAACAGTGGCCCGTTCTTCGTACGTCGCTAACTCAGTTAGCTGGATTTGATTGTTGACGATTTGGCATGATCTTGGATCGTTTGGTTCTTCGAAACTCATCCGAAACTTGCTGTCATAGCAACATGTGTGCAAGCTTAAACCTGCTCGAGAGCAGGCGTATTTCATGTAAACAGGATTAGATCATAGCTTTATAAGCAGAGGAGATAGGGAAGTCTGTCGTAGCCATGTCTTGTCCATTTTTACGACTGCAACCTGTTGCAGAAGGTGCAAGAATAATTTCAGAGCTTCTTGAAATAATTGCGTATTGCGCAATAGACAGAATCCTTTAGCGCAGCGCAACAGTGTAATTGTAGAGAGATTTTTCTTGGTGGCTGTTATAAACAGACAAACGCACAATTTAACAGTGGCTTTTAAAGAGGAAAAAGTGGTGTTAGAGCCATAAATAGAAAATATTTAAGTTATTTGTATGATGGTTTGCTTTTTATTTTTATCATATTCAGTAAGAAGATTTGTTCAGGCGATTTTATTGTGAAGTTTAGTTTTACTTTGAAAGACTTGCTTCCTGTCAAGCCGTATATTGTATTAGAAAAAAACTATGGATGGATTATCTAGCCACGGAGCAATACAGTTTTACTGTGTAAACTGTGTATGACTTGGAAAAGGAAAAACTTTATTTGTTTTATAGATGGACGTTTTGCATGCATCCTTTACTTCCAGTGTCTAAGGAATGACACCGATATTGGATCTGTTGCCATAACAATTGGCTTTTTAAAATAAAGTATAATAATTAAAGGCTACCATTTTGTAAAATATTCTTGTATTTCACTTTTACTTGTCCCCATGTTCTAGTGGGTCCCGCGGAGGCTCTGACATAAAAGAACAAAGTAAATATGAAAATATTAAAAAGCAAAACTACATACTGTTAAAGTGATAGAAACATCTACCATGGACAGTACTGACGCATTTAATTTGTCTGCTACTTTTTGCAGACATTGAGGTGTTGCGTGTTGTTTTAATTAATGACTCAAATTCGGCATAACCTTCCATTAAAAGCTCGTGTTCTGCTTGGGAGAAAAACTGTGCGTGGTCTTTGGCCATGCTGAACAGCCAATAGTAGCGCTGCTGATCATTGTTCCTACTATCGACACATTTCCCCTTTTAAACAAACGCATGAACGCGCAGTTGTCTCAGATAACTCAATCCAGCCATACTAACCATAAACAATAGGTGTGTTCAAAGAACCAAATTAGACGGATCATGGTTAGCCGGATGAAGTCATCTTGGATGTCTAATTTGATCTCGGATGTTTTAAGCAACGTATGAAGAATGGGCCCCAGGATCGAGAACCATTTAATGAAGTCATTCTCTGGCTATAAGCTTGAGGTCATTTTTGTCAAAAGATGGGACAAGACATCCATTTTCCAACCCTGACCAGCCTCTCTCTTTGTGTTTAAGAAGATCGTACACAAAGCATGATCATGCCACTATCATGTTTTTGCGATTGTGATGTTTGTTTTTTTTACTCCTTCCAGCAGTTTCTTTGAAAACAAATTTGTTAATTCAAAAACAGCACAATTTGTACTAATCGGTAGTTAAAATGGTGTAAATGTGCAGTCAGATTTAAAATCAAACATTGTCGTGTATGTAGTCATGTGCTTTAATATTCAGTGCTGTGAAAGGGTTATTTTGGAATACATATGGTGACCCTGTTGTGTGAAATTTTTAGATTCCTCTTAAAAACGGGCAAAGTTGTGTCATGGTTTCTGGTGGGAAAAGACTTAAATGTAGAGTGTAGCTGTGGCAAAAACAGCGTATTTTTACCAATTAAAAAAAACAAAGAAATTTACAATGGGAATCACAGGTAGAACTGGTCATGGAGGATTGGTCTAACAAGGGCTGTAACTGAAGAATCCAGCAGTGATCAATGAGAAAACAGGAGCTTAAATACTGAGGCAGAGGTGGACTATGACAAAAGAACCATATCAGTTAATCAGTGGAAATGCCGGGCAGCTGTGGCAGAGTGAAAGCAGGGCCGCCCAGGGAGGACACTAATTAACACGAATGAAGCTGAACTGAGATGCAAAGAAATGCAAACCAAGTTGAAAAGAGAAACAGTGATATAAGAAAATTAAATCCTATAACCCAAAATAATAGCATACACAAATAAATTTAGAAACTAAACAATAAAAGAAAATACCTTTACAGATACACCTAATCTCATTTTTGTGCGGATGGGGCCTACTATTCCCTTTTCCTAAGCATGTGTATTGATAAGAGTTTCATATCTGTTTCTTGACGTTTTCTTTGGTAAAGTGCTTACAGTCTGTGTGTATGGCAATGAAAGCTATCATAAGGATTTTAAGCTTGCATTATTAAATATATTGCTATGACTACAAATCTAGCTGTAACATAAAGATGTCTAAGATTTCTAAGCATTTCCTAGCCAAAATACAGACCTCAACAACAAAGTTTTTCCAATGATTAATGTGGTTTGAATATGATGAAATTCAACTCTTACATTTCTATGTATGGTTCTAAAGCAAATCTTATCTGAACTCTTTATATGCCAATATCTGACAATAAAGCTGTGTCAGACTTGGTTGTTTGACATGCATCACCTACACCTACATTTTACCATTTACTCATGAATACTTTGCCATTACTTATCATTCAAAAAGGCAGTTATCCAGATCCACTGCAAAATAAAAGTGCCTTTCTTTCTCCCATGCTGCCTTTGCCAGGCTTGATGAAATCCAGGCTGGGTGTTTTTGCATAATCTTGCTGGCAGACAGACAAACAAAGGGGACTGAAAGCATACCTGCATCTCAGCTCTTCTACAGTGTATTATGTTAATCAGAGAACATTTGAGCAAGGCGCTCCATAGGGGTTGGTACATAAATACAGCCTTGGTAGTGTCCCTTCACATGTGCTCAAACACAGTGTAACAAAATGTAAAAGCTATAGCATAACACAGAGTTCTTCATCTTTTTTCCTTGTGTTTACACACACAAAAAAAACTAATTCCAGAATTGTTGTATATGACTTTTACTACCTATGCAACCACTATACTTTTTGTGTATTCTGCTCTGTCGGTTTAAGTAAACAATTTATCAGATGGTAAACATGTGTCAAGACTTGCCATAAGCATGCTACTGGCAATAGACAGCTAAAGAAATATTTTTTTAATTATTTAGCTATTTTCTTTGCCCACAGGGGTTTTGATCTTTTTCTCCACTTTAGAGGTAGCAATTAAAATTGAGCTTCTTTCAACCTGGATTTTTATTCATGTCTATAAAATCCATTGATTGGCGCTTGAACTCCAGACCATAAAATATATATTGTTTTCAGCAACATGAAGGAATAGGAAAATATTGTTCTGCAAGTGCAGTGAGGCTCTATCCAGCCATTCAGCCGGTTTTCATCAACATCCTGAAGACCTTGCCAACTCTCATACAGACACATGAAGTTATTTAATATACAGTGTACAGTCTGATCAAAAGGTAATTAAAGTCTAAGTCTTGTACCAAAAAAATATCCTGAAAACCGTTGAATAACTTCCAGAACAAGGTAAACTTTGAATATTAATGTATCAAAAGTGTTTAAATTAAGTTTAAATATGAAATATTGCACTTTTTTTACACCAATCACGGTATTTCGCGTTTGAGTGCTGCCTCCGTTTACGATGGACCATTTCCTACAAGTGACGTCAATTCAAGAACACCGAGCGAACTTGCATAGAAACACACATTGTTTACATTGTCCAACCTGTACGGCGAACCAGGATATATATGCATGTTTTCCGGGATCTTCTTTCACACACCAAATCTACGGATCCACGTATACTTTAAGCAAGTGCTTATAAAAAATATCGCTAAACTAATTACAAGAAAAAATGCCTTCTAGGTGCGTAGTTAGTGGCTGTAGTGTCGCTTATAGGCCTAGTGCAGACCGGGGTGAAATTGGTTTGATACTGGACATTCAAGCTCCGCGGAGTCAGCGGGATCTAGCTCACGGTTGAACCGGTTGAAGGACTCCGATTTCGGCCAGCGTCTCTCAGCTGCTCCCTCCTCCCATACACGGTGGGACCGTCAACAAATCTGATTTGATTTTTGTTTATCAAGAGTGCTCCGCTGACTCCGCGGAGCTTGAATGTCCAATGTCTAACCAACTTCACCGCGGTCTAGTGCAGGCCAGAAAGTAGCGCTACATACTTGGCCGAAGGATCAAAAGGTCAGAAAGAAATGGGATAAATTCGTAAAAGAAACGCGAAAGGACTGGATTGCCGGCAGTGACAAAAGTGTTTTATACAATTCACACTTCACGAGCGACAAAGTCGTAGTGTTAGCAGACGTGTTATTGCCGGATGCACGGTACTCGTTCTGTGTGTGATGTCACATACAAGATCGGCCGATTGAGGAATGTTCGGGCTCATTTGCATATACAGCAAGTTTTATCGAAATTACTTCCAAACAGCGCACATAATTCACGTATAATATACATTTCTTTACTCTGGTGACTATTTAAATGCATCTGCGTTAAAATACATTTTACGTGCGACTTAGACTTTAAGATTATTCCAGGAATACATCTATAACTCATGCAGGAAGCCCCTGTATTCCAGGCTGACATAAAAGGTAAGGTAGGTGGCTGCAGTTTCATGGACTGGACAACTAATATTTTCTCCTTTTATAAATATTATTTTTATTTTGTAAAGATTTTGGCAACAGCACTATTGCAACATTTATTTTTCTTTTTTAAATACAGAAGTTTGAATAAAATTCCCTTGGAGTCAATTTAAAATGACGAGCGAACTGCATATTTTTGCCCATCAAAGGAAGCCATAGAGTGGAAAAACAAATCCTTGCAATGGAGAACATGGAAAAAAATCACATATGAAATGTACTATGAAGATAGAAAAAAAAATCCCTCTTCAACACCATGTTCAACACATGCAATGGAATTTTTAAATATTTTAATATGTTTTATTAGCATTTACAGTTGTGCTTATGCACCACAGTTTATAAACAGGATGCAGGTCTGCACTTGAACAATCTTCAAAATGTAACAAATCTCCACTAAAACCCCATTTGTAATAACGCAATAAAATCCATAAATGCATTTTTTAAGAGTTTATGCTGCATTATGTTACAACATTAATACATTTTGGGGTAGCAACCTGGGATGTAAAAACAAACAACCACACAAAAAAGCTGAATGTTTCTCAAAAGCATTTGATGAAACAATTCAATGCAAAATGAACAGTACTAATATTTCTCTAGATTTAAATATTCACATTCGTATGATGTTAAAATTCCCTCTCCCTGCAACAAATATGGTTTGTTAGGTCAAATTCTTATTGACAAACCCTGCCCTGCAAACAATCACATATTCAGCACCATGGAGAGCGTAGCATTTAAGTCATCAGTGGCCTTGAAGTTTAGAACATTCTGATTTGCCATGTTATCCAGCTGTTAGTGGAGCATTATCCGCATTACTGATGGTTAAAGGCTCATTCGCAAATCTTTTCTCCAGACACAGAAATCCTAACACGTTTGTTCAGGAAAGCCACCATGCACTTCTTAGAACCCAGAAAGTCACTGACTTGATGTCCTGGAACCTTCACAAATGCAGTGTGTATGTCTTCTTGCTGTTTATCAAGCTTAATTCTCTATCAGTAACAAAAACAAACAAAGAAGAGACTCAAACTTGAGTTAATGTTTCAAGGAGGGAAAATTTACTTGTGGGTGGCTCACAGTTTTTTTCTCTGACACTATGACAAACACACTAAAGAGTATGTTATCCTATTAGTATTTCTTCAGTTGTACACCTCAAATGGAGACATCCAGTTTAACACTTTTTTGACATTCTCATTCAGCCCTCTATACTAAACTGGCAGAAGTTTAACCCAGTTCACCACTCTCTGATGACAACTCACAAGGTCATACATCATATTTTTCCTGTACACTCTAATGATCCTTTCTTTTCTCCCTTGATTCTGTGGATGGTATGGTGAACTCTTAATTATTCTGACATGCATGGACTCCATGACATGTTTCACTGCGCTTTGAACTCTCTTCTTTGATTATGCTGTAGACCTCAAGGTGGGTGATGTTGATTGTAGATGTCATAAACATGCTCTTCAATATCTGTGCTCATCTTCTCTTTAACAGTGCAAGCCATGTATAGCAACTTAAGAACACTAAGTAAGTATTGATATATTTGACGTCCATGATAAATTTTTAATCTACCCATATCAATGAGGTCAATCTTATGCTGGTCCTGTACTTCTTTTGCCCTACTGGGTTTTGAAAGGAGTTTATTTCCTGATCTGGCTTGGTGGAGTTTATACCTTTTAGATCTGTCCAGGATTCTTTGAACGTTTCTTTCATTGATTCCACAGTACTGAGCATTTACCTGCTTATTCAGCTTCCTTGTGCCAAACCTCAGAGGTGGGGAATCCGGCTTCAGGAAAGTAAAAACCTTGTCGTTTGTTTTTACATCCTGTTTGCTTAACCAGGTGATTTTGGTCCTTGTCTATGCTGTGGAGCAGGAAATGCTAATGGGTGAAATTAATTTAATTTACTTTCTGAACCTGGATTCCTCTGGACGTCTTGGTTTGATCCAAGCTTTCATTTACACCAGCCCCTTATGACATGACAGTAAATGGCCTCCTGGCACACAATAATTTGTTTCCATCCTGACTTACATATTGACATATTGAAATGCCTATTTCTTCACCACCTCACTAACACGTTTTGTTTTTCCGTTCTAGTGTGTGGATTGACAACGACATTGAAATATCAGCAATAATCCCCCTAATCTTTCAGGCGTCTGAGCATTCACTGGACCCCTGTGAGCAACATCAGACATGTACATTAAAGCTACACCAATATTACACCTCTCCCAAACCAGAGATTATAAGAAGCGACATGACTAACTAAAATAATCAAATTGCTTATATTAGATAGGCAGCATTTAAGCATTCATAAGAGGGCAAATAATTAGTTATATATGCTCATGTTCAAAGAGAGACAGATTTAAACTGAGAACACTAGAAACTAAAATAAAACAGAGAGAATGAGTATTTTGGGAATCCCTGTCCCACACTACACCAAAGCTTGCTGATTTTAAGACCAGAGTATAATGAAATGTCTGCATCACGAGCTTCAGCCAACCTCTTAAAACTTAAACAAGCAGTCTTTGATCAATGAGAAAATAATTGGTAAAATCCTGTCCTGGCACATTAAATAATTCCAGTTAGAAAGATCAATCACTGAAATTAAAAATTATAAAGGATAAATTATTTCTGATCCTACTAAAATAAATGAATCCTTTAAGGAATAATATGAAAAGTTATGTAGTCCTGAAAATGCCCCAGGGCCACTTATTTCAAATCCATTCTCTTTCTGGAGAATATCAATATTCCCAAAATAAAGTGAGTCATTGGGTGCAAACCGAACTTTAGAAAAGGTTTCAATGGCAATAGAAAGTGTGAATTCTGGAAAATCCCCAAGGCCAGAGGGTCTATCAATTGATATTTATCAGAAATTTGCTTCAAAACTCAGAAAACCTATTTTAAAAATGTTTAATGAATCAATTAAAAAATACTTCCCCCACCTTTAAGAGGAACCTTACACTTCTACCAAACCCTGGAAAACCTGCCGATCCTAGCAAAGCAACTGGAAATCCTTTTGCCAGATATTGTTAAAGAAGACCAAAATGCATTTATAGTGGGAAGGCAAGGATTCCACAATGTGAGAAGAGTTTTGAACATTTTGTATGAACAGAAGGGAGCTCCAGATACAGCTTTTTTAGCGTAAGATGCTGAAAAACACTTTTGATAGGGTTAAGTGGCCATATCTTTATGAAGTTCTTGGTCGCTTTGGTTTGGGGCAGGGATTCTGCAAATGGATCAAGCTTCTGTATTATACACCTTATGGAGAGATGATCACAAATGGTATTATCTCCAAACCTATAGAAATTGAGAGGGGATGACAGGGCTGCCCTCTATCCTCTCTTATTGTTTTTTTGCCAACTGAACCTCTTGCTATAGCTATAAGAGACCATGACATGATGACAGGTATAACTCTGGGAGGATCCATCCATAAAATAGCTCTGTATGCTGATGATGTAATTATTTTTATTAAAATGTTAGTAATATAGATCCTGGCTCTTCTTAATTTAAATAAGAAATTAAGGATCTCACATTGATCATGGGCAATGTGAGATCCTTAGCTGACAAGTTGAATGAACTTCAAGCCCTGACAAGGACTCTGAAAGAATATTGGGAATGCAGTATTATGTGTTTTACTGAGACATGGCTGCAGGATCATATCCCTGACACTAACGTCACTCTGTTGGGCTTCCTGACTATACGAGCAGACAGAGATTTAAAGAGTAGCAGGAAAAGGAAAGGATTTGGATTGTAAGTGCTTGTCAACAACAGATGGTCACCCATCATACGTTACTGTGAAGTGTCCTTCCTTTCCACAGTCTGAATCATAAGCTTTCTACAAGATTTACTATTTCATAGCATGCTGCCTCGGGGCTGACTTTCAAACCAGAAATGCATCCTGCTTCACATAATAATACAGACAACTTCAGTGCCATTATCAAAGGCTGCTTGTCTTTCAAGACTATCATGCCTTACCTTCGTCGCATCACTGGCAAGCAGTATCTCACAGCTTAATATTTCTGCTAATCATATTCCAGTGTATTCAAACTCAATCACCATTGCTGTCTCATACAAAATTCCAGGTCTTCCACCGTCACTGCCATCAGTCAATGCTCTCCCTACAACATTTCCTCTTTTTGAGGTTCTGAAGTTAGACTAAATGAATCCCTTCATCCTCTTTGTCAGTTAGCATTATTTTTTTTTAAATCAATATGACCTTCCTCTCTCAGAAACAATTATTTTGCTGGGCACATATCCACAAACTCTGTCACTCACAATACTCTTTTGTTCCCATTACTCATTTAAACAGTCCTAGCTTTTGACATTTTCTACCTCCAACACTACCACTATAAGCTTCCTTCATTCAGTTTATCAGCAGGTATCTATTTTCTCCAAAGTCCAGCAGTTCATCCCGAGCACTTTAAACTCTGCTTAAACATTCTAGCCTATTCTCAGTCCATTAATTTAGAATTGGAGCAGGCAGAATAGCAGTATCTCATGCAATTTCTTCAGTCTGCCTCTAACAACTTGGCATTGGTCTTCAGCATTTTTTTTCTCATATCCATCAAGACCTCTCTGTAATAACGGCTCAATAATCTCTCAGCTACTAGGTAAGAGCATCCAGCAATTAATAGGAGGTGGTTGGCTCTTCCCAGTTCTATTTTATATTTCCTAGTCATGTCCCGCCTTATCACATTTTATCCCTCTCCTATACACATGTAATTTTACTACAATCTTTTTGCACCTAGACTTGCAAACCTGCTACTCACTACCTTCGCCTTGACAGGTACTGCCTATTCACTTCCCATCTTGCTCTGTCAGATTCAGCTCAGTCCACACCCTCTCTACGCCTTGTCAGGCACAGTCAAGCCCATACTCTCTCTAAGTCCCGTCAGGCACACACAACGTAATCATTCCCTCTGTATACCTTGTCAGGCATAATCAACGTCATCTTTCCCAGACTTGTTCATCTAGCCCCCTCTACACCTCGTCGGGCTCTTTAACCCTCTCCTCACAATGGCATGCTCCTTTGTCACATCCCTAAGCTTCTAATTTGCCCTCTCTCCAGTCACCTCACTCTTTGGCTTCCATTCTCAGCTCCTCCCATTCACTGTTTTGTTTCCCTGCAGCTCTGCCTCACCTTAACACCCCCTTTTTGTCTTCACTAATTCTAATCCAATCTCAGCTTTCCCTTTTCCCTCTTGATTTATTGCACTCAGCCAATCTCAGCTTTCCCTTTTCCCTCTTGATTTATTGCACTCAGCCTCGGCATCATTTTGGGGGTACGACTTCACTAATCCTAATCCTAAAATGAACATCCAAGCTCTTGCACATTCGCAGCTTTCACATCTTCCGTTGGGGTCCGAGCGGCAGATAACTTTTCTAATTTATGTCAATAAGTCTCTCTAATTACCTTGTTTTTGCCTGTGTGAGTTTCTCCAGATTTAGTTGGCCTTTGCTTACTTTTATGCCCATGCTTACATATAGTGCTGTATTTTCAAACGTTTTTTTCTGACAACAGAAGTTTTCATAAATATTTTCTAATATGATGCTTCTCATCCTCCCCCCAGAAAAGACTTAAATATGTGATATGTTCAGACTGTGTGGGGCTCTAAGCAGAAATCACTTGATAGTTTCTAAGATTCAAAAGAAAATCTTCATATTATTACATTTGCAATCTTCATTAACTGTCAATTTTTTCCACATTCTCTACCTAAATAAATACAAATTAAACCTATTTTTTATTAAATTCCCCAATGAGAAACGATCAGCATATTTAACACCAAGTTATTATTTTTTTACAAACTTGACAGGAAAAAAATATTTTTTGAGCTCTACCCCACAGAGAGGTCAAGAGGTCAAAAGCAAATAGGGATGTTGCGTAGTGCTTATGCCTTAGGTTGGCTTTATGTGTATGAATGAAAATGGAATATCTGGAGATGATTATAATTGCAAATGTGGAGACCCACCTTGTGCCTGCCCACCTGTGTTAGAAATCACAACTACAATGTATGTTTATGCTTTTTTCTTCCATCTATCCTGCTTTTTCCAAACTCTGTTTTGATTAAACTTCCGATGCAAGATGAGCAGGTAATGACTGAGAGGAAAGATCAAAGAGTGCCACATTAAATCTGAGCTACACATGCTTTGGGATAATCTTTAACCCTAAGCTGCTTAAGCATTTCTCAGCATCTTTTCCCTCTTTTATTTAGAATTTTACCTGGAGGGAAACAGATATGATAGCATTTTTATATGGAATCCCACAGACTATGTAGTGTCAGATTTATTTAGAAAAAGCAAAAGAAATACTAGTCTTAAATAATATTTGGAGTTGTGTAGCAGAGGCTTCATTGTAAGCACTATGATGTATTATGATTATAGTATTTTTGCATTTTGTCAGTTGCCGAGGTTTTCAATTTTTTCAGTGTGTTTGTATTTTTACCAATGTGTTAACATTATTTCCTGGTGGTATGTTCTTTTAGTCCTCCCAGATGCAGTTGTAACTATTCCATGTCCATTCTCTCTCATCTGCCCCAGTTCTTGTCATTACTCAGCCATTATGTATTTTTTTGATTAGACTTACCTGATTTTACCCAGCTCTCTTTAAGAAGGCTTTACCTGTCATAGTGTGTAGTGTGATTTGATTTAATTAATAAACTCATCCATTTGTCAGGAGTGTTCCCCCAGGCCTTAAAAACAGCAATGATGAAGGCACTGTTGAAAAAGAACAATCTGGACAAGCTACTAATACAACATGGAAGCAGTGGCGGCTGGTGCTAAAAAACTGAGGGGGGCGCACACAGACAAACAAATGAAAAACAAACAAAGCAAATCTTAAAAAATAGCACTATTTGAACATGAATTTTGCCCTCCTTTCCTTCTGCCCAGCAAATTTCTCAATTATATTCTTAATTGTTAAAGTCAGTCATCTCTGTGACTAGTCTTTTCTCCATTGACAACATGGCCAATGCATTCAGCCTGTCCTGAGTCATTGAGTTTCTCAGAAAAGTCTTGATTCTTTTCAGAGTTGAAAAGCACCTTTCAGCTTCTGCTGTGGTCATGGGTGTGGTGATGAGGATCTTCAAGAGCGTGACAGTTTCTGAAAAGACTTCTTCTAGATTGTTTTCCTGATTTTAATAACATTTGCTGCCATTTTTTAAGGCTGTGTTATGAAATGTGTTACAGCATTTTTGTGGGACAAGATTATACAAAATTCAGTAACCAAATGTTTTATTCCCCATTACCCATAAACTTCAGTACAACTTAAATAATAAAATATCTTGCTGACAAACATTATATCAACATACCTACACAGCATAGACACAACTAAAGGTATTTCTAACTACAACGCACATCTTACTAATATATTAAATAACATTACTATAAACCAGTGTAACAGTGATTTTCCACAACAACTCACCTCTTCAGCAATCCCTTTTCAATTTGTTAAAAGCGGACGATCCGGTCCAAGCTCCTTTATCCTGTTTTTTTCTTCAAGTGAACGCTTTGTAAAAGCATTTTTTTGTAAAGACAAAACAGAATTTTCTCTCATTTTGAAACTACTCCACTTTGCAAACGTAAACGTGAATCAACCTAACGAACTGCAGCTGTGCTAATGAGTCGAATCGGGGATTGTCCAATCACACAATGTTTTTAAAAAAATTAGCCAGTACTGACACTCTACCAGTAATGACACAACAGAATGGGTGTGTCCGGGACGCAGAGCGCTGCGCCCTGTGGAAAACCCTAGATAACCAATTAAAAGTCAGCCTCAGATCACGTGCTTGCCCAAGTTGCTGCGCCTACATTCACTCTCATTAGAACAGCGCCCTGCACATAGGAAAGGAAGTGTGCACAATGTGAGCAATTAAATAGAATTATGTATTTACTATTTTAATAAATTCTAACATGTCTATTGGACACACAGTATGAATAAATACATTTCTAAGTACTTTGCAGTTCAGAAATCATTTATTATCTAAACAATTTAAAGGGGGCGGCGCCCGAGCGCCCCCTACTGGCCAGCCGCCACTGCATGGAAGTAACAGCCAACTTCCAATTGTCCATTCATCATTAAGGTAATTGAAAAAAAAATGTTTTTCTCCAGTAAATACCTTTAACTGCTGGTTAAATACCAGCAAGCTGCTTTGATGTCTTCCCATCAGGTTTCCATCTTCATCACGAATCAAGACACCGCCTCAGATTTCACACATAACACATAGACACAAATCAAAACATGTTCAAGTTGAATGCGCCGCAAGAGCTAAAATTAGTGCAAATAGTACTTTGACCACTGTACTGAGACTGCTCTTGGTAAGGTGTCCAATGGCATTGGCATAAAAGCAGACTGAGGAAGATCCACAGTGCTAATATCATTGGACCTCAGCACAGCATTTGAAACTGTTGACCAATACTATATTTCTGAAGTGACTGAAGACTGGGTCAGTCTCGTACTCTACTTGACTACTTTCAGTCTTAGTTGAAGGACAAGGACTTATTTGTGTTAACAGCTGACTCTACAAAAATTACATGCATTTTTCCTTATGGTTTCACCTTTGAGCCCCTCCTATTCGATATATATGCTTCGGCTAACTCGGATTATAACAAAGAAGATAAGTTGCCATCAACCTGGCAAGCAAAACTTTCCAGGCAGATTGACTGGAACGACACCAAATGCCCACCTACCAATTGTTGGCACAGCCACAACATCAATTGAGAATGTTGTAAGTAGCAGATGCCATGAGAAACAACAACCTGTTTCTGCTAGTCAAGGCACTTCTTACTGATCTTCTTTCAAAACCTTGGATTCTGATAAAACATGTGGGATAGCAGCAGCTATACGTGCGTCCTCCTGTGCTGCCATGTTTATTTTGGTTTGGTTGTGGGCTCTGTTGCTCTTGCTTTTGTCACAGCTAGTATGTCCTGCCTTAAACTATGATACTGCCAAACAGTTGTGGTGGGACCAGGACAAGCTGGATTTTCATGTGTTTGTGATCGCACAAATACCGCAAGAATTCAGCTTCCAGGCAAGGTTATGTCACCATAACTATGCCGACAACAAACAGCTCTACACTACATTTTCACCAGGTAACTATGAACCCATTGAAGCATTGAGTAGATACGTAGAACAGATCAATGCATGTTGAGCCGTCATTTCTTCAGCTGAATAGAAACATAGAATCAAAATAATAATTTTTTCGACCAAAGGAGGAGCAATCAATACAGATTCCGTTACTGCACAAAGACACTACTGATCAGGACTGAAATCTGGGTGTAATGATGGACTTGGAACTAAAACTTTAGGGGCACATAAAGACATTTACAAAGTTAGCTTTTACCACCTGAGGGAGGATTAAAGGGCTAGCAGGCCCAACAGGAACTTTGCTTTGCCATCCTGCCTGACACCTCTGTAGTGAATATATCTTCTCATCTCAGCCAGGTATCCAGCTTGCTTCTGCAGAGGGTCTCAGACTGTTACCAGGTCTTCTCTTGCAACCTTTTTGAATGCAATTCTGCCTCAGGCTTGATTTTCGGGTCTCCTTTCTGGGTCTCGCATTACATAATGTGCTTTTTTTTAATGTTTTCATTCCTCATGTTTTCATGATGTAAAGCACTTTGAATTGTCTTGTTGCTGAAATGTACTTTTCAAAAAAACTTGTAGGTTCAGATGTCATTGATCTTCTGCCTAGCTATTTTCTTTCACTTCTTACTAGATCCTTCTGTTTCACAGCCATGTCAGTCCATCATTACTTATATTTGCTCAGACTTGGCCCACCTGCTGTTTTGCTTCTTGATGTTGAAACCTAGGTCTACATGACAAATCATGAGCTGTACACTCGAAAGCTAGAGCCATTGTTGGTGTCTTATTTATGGATAAAAATAATAATAAATTAATTAACTGCTTATTTTTTCACTGTATGGAGAAGCTGATTCCCTAGATGGGCCAGAATAAGTTTTTTTTTTTTTTTTTTTTTTTTTTTTACAAAAAGGATAAATCAAAATACTAACCTGATTGTGTACCTAACTGTATTAAATCAAAACTGCATCTTGCATCAAAGTAGACTGGTCCTATTAAAAGAATAAGAACCTGAGCTTGTGTGACATTCAAGCATTTGGATTGTTTCATGTGGGTGAATTTGTCACCTGCAGGTGCAAACTTATTAGAATGGTGAGAGGGGTAGAATCCTTGCCACATTTTGGTGCTCAAGCATAGCAAAGAGCAGGTAGCCTCAGCTCCTGAAGGGTAGAACAGTCCCCTGCAGACAAACACCTGTGTATGGCTGTAGAACAGCCATAGGCCTGATACTGATGTAAGTCGGTCGCAAAACACAGGAGCAGCACGCCCCAGGCCAAACAGGCACAAGAAAAGATGTAGGGAACCAAACCCCTGATCCAGTACCACTGTCATGTCCCATAGTGTTGGCCAAGCCCAGAACCCGCTCACACTGGTAGGTAGGCGTCCATACAAGCCCTCGGCAGAAATGTCACCCAATACCAAGGAGGTGAACTTCCCCAGAGCCACTGAGCAGGCATCCTCCCACTAGGGTGGCCGGAAATCAGAAGCATAAAAGGGAGGGAGGGGACAATACCTTATGAGGCACAATCAACTCTTGTTAAAGATTCTTTAAAGCACAAAATTTTGGGGGAAAAAATTTTGATTCGGAAGTAGCAGTACACCCAAGGTACCCTTAATTCAAAACCTGCCACTGATCATTTGGAAATATGCTTCCAGAATATTTTGAGTTGGAAGCCTTTCTTAATACTGTGGTCAAAACTGTTAGATGTGACAGTGTTAAAATGTAATTACATTGGTCAAAGACAATTTAGTTTAATTTCCATGTTGCTAAAACTTGAGCTTTACTGACACAATCTGTTCACTAAGTAGACATTCTAATGACTCGTGATTTATAACCATTTTTCATAACTTGATTAATACATTAATCAAGGCTACAAAGTGATGAATTATGATTTTTAAAACACTGTCGATGACTGTTAAGCATGTACCTTTGGGAAGGCAATTTAAGGCATTTGTTCCTAAGCTGATAAGAGCTGGACATTGTTGGTGTTGAGTATATGAATCAAAGCTGTCATTTGGGTAAAAAGTAAACTTTGGATAAAAGCCAATTATGGTGATAGTGCAGAAACAGACGCACTCTCATCAGACAGTCATAAGTGGTGCTGCGTCGTTCAAAGTAAATTAAAATGGTAAATTTTTATACTTGCTTTGGATATTGCTTCAGGTTTCACCATCTTAAATGGTAACTTTAGTTTAAGCCTAAGTACTGTGATTAGAAAGGAAGCCTGCAGCAAGTAATAGCAGGGGGTCTATGAAAAAGAGGACTCAATATGGAGTCGGTGGAAAAGACTGTCAAACAGACTTTAAAAGCGTCATGTTTGGTCGTCGCACCAGGGGCAAAGAGAAACTTTGTGGTGCTGGTGCCCTTCTTGTTAGAATAAACATAAAAATTAAGACATTTAATTTCAAAGCACTTATCATTGAAACATGGACAGAAAATGGGTCAGTTTAATTTTCTCTTTCATTAACGGTACAGATGGAAAATAAAAATTGCAGCTTTAATTGCTTTTTGCTTTCAAACTTTCATTGCAAGTGAATTATTTTCCCTTTATCAAACTCAAACTGCCATTTGGATAAGATAATCTTTCACTGAGAGAGATGATAAGCTTTAAGGTAACTTAACAATTCTAGTTATTAACATAACTAATGGTGATTATAGAACAGTCAACTTCGAATGGAACTAACTCTGTTCAAGTTATATTCAGCTGAGCATTCAACAAAACCCTGGTTTAACTAGTCCCAGTGGAAAGAAGACTGATGCCCCACTTATTTCTTTTACGCAGCAGCATGGAAGCAATTTTAGTTGTGTTTTTTCACAACTTTAAATTCTTTCCACCACCCAACTTCCTAACCTTTGCTCTCTGCCTTTCTTCACAATGTCCCGCAGCATCATTCCATGTTGAATTGGACATTAATCGTCTGCTTCAGAAAATGGGCTGCTGCTGCACTACGACTGCTGACCCTGTAATTCTCCATCTGTTCAGGACCAATGAAAAGCACGCCTTCCCCCCTCGGTTTTCATCACCGTCGCTGACTACTGAACTGGTCGACAGAGCTACTCTCTATTCACCCCTTAGTTGCTCCACACCCCAATTGCTTCTTGTTCCCCTTAAACTCTGCTGGAAAAGCAGAGCGTCTAATTTTGCAGGGCACATTTCTAATTTAGTGCTGGGTTATTTTTCAGCAACATAAATAAACAGCTCATTTCACTTTGGCCCTTCTCTAGCCAATTTTGTATCTGTAGTTCCTGGCTTGTGCAAACAATCGGCAGTATTTCAATCAGTTACTCTCAGTGTGGAAATGCCTTAGAGTGGCAAGGTGCTCAAAATTAAAATTTAGTGAAGTTAGACTATAATTTTAAAAGTGAACATATTGATTTAATTTCCACACTGATCAGCTAAGTTAAAACAACTTACATGGGGAAAATTGATTCTTTTTTATGTCAAATGTTTTCCACATTTACTACAACCTCTGTCTTTATTCCCTGCCTTGCTTTTCTCTGCACACTCTCAGATGGCTCTGTGCTATTTACCTCTCCATCGCTTCTGCCTCATGACTTCCTTTCATCTGAAACTGTGAACAGGTCAGTCTCATACTATAATACCTATAAAATATTTTAAGAACAATAATTCAAATACATGTAAATTTTTAAGGAATAGTATGTTTTTTTGTCAGAAGGTTGTGAAGATTCCATGTCCCAAGAGCCAGCTTCTGCAGCCGATGGTGGGGGAGGAAGCCGGTCAGACCTGGCAGGCCCAAACGTATTGTGAGGGTTTGCTGGGAACGTCAGGCAGAGTCCCCCGTGAGACGGAGTTTTAACTCCCACCTTCGGGAGAGCTTTGAATACGTCCTGAGGGAGGCGGGGGACATTGAGTCTGAATGGATCATGTTTATGTCTATTGTTGAGGTGGCTAGTAGGAGCTGTGGCCTCAAGGTTGTCGGTGCATGTTGTGGCGGCAACCCTCGAACACTCTGGTGGACATCGGCGATGAGGGAAGCCGTCAAGCTGAAGAAGGAGTCCTACCGAGCTTTATTGGCCTGTGGGACTCCGGAAGCAGCTGATGTGTACCGGCAGTCGAAGCGGCAGGCGGCTCGGCTGGTCGACGAGGCAAAAACTCGGGCGTGGGAAGAGTTCGGAGAGGCCATGGAGAAAGACTTCCGTACGGCTTCGAAGCGATTCTGGTCCACTATCCGGCATCTCAGGAGGGGGAAGCAGTGCAGTACCAACACTGTTTACAGTGGGGGTGGTGTACTGCTGACCTCGACTCGGGATGCCGTGCGTCGGTGGGCGGAATACTTCGAAGACCTCCTTAATTTTCTATAACCATTGGTCATTATTTGAAGATGTGGTCACTGTTATTCTTTAACCCTGTTACGTACACTATGGAAGTTCTCTGAATATGATCATAAAATAGATTTTCAAAAAAACTAAATATTTATATATTAATCAAATGTCCTCCATACTAATTCAATAAATTTAAACACAAAATTGCATGAAATGTCAATTTTTGCTATCCTAAAGGCTGGAATGTATCTATGCATGAAAGTACAGTTGTTAAACTGAAGGGTTTTTAAAAAAGATAAGTATAGAATTGCAGACCACCCTCCAGACCACTCAGGTCTTCTGGCTCAAATCTACTCTGCATACCCAGAACCAGAACTAAATGCAGAGAAGCAGCATTTAGTTCCTATGCTTCACTTATCTGGAACAAACTCACAGAAAACTGTAAAAATGCTGAAACAGTAAGTTGCGTTAACTCAAGGTTAAAAAGCTATTTTTTTAGAGTTACCTTTGAATGTTATGTAATGTTGAAGTTTGTCATCCAATTTGTCTTCTATTTTGACCTGCTGCTACCATTCAACTGTAATGTAGTTTCCTCTGTAATGTTTTCTATTCTTATGCTCCATTCACATACAGCACTTTGAATGGTCTTGTTACTGAAATATGTTATACAAATAAACCTGCCTTGCATATTACCCTCATCAGCCATTGAGTTTAGTAGGAGCTACCTGATGGTTCCAAACAGTTGGTAGCCTATTCAAGTCCTCTGTGTCTGATTCCAGAGATATATTTTTATACCAACTTTGACTTACCTTATTATTTGCCATCCTTAGGGCATCAAAAGGCAGGCAGCCATCTAACTGTCTCCAAGCTATTTGTTCCTCTTTGATTCTCTCTGTCACTCTGCGGCCATTGAAGCTGCCACTTGGACTCAGTTCTCCCCCGTCTGCCTGCTCTCCACCACTGTTTTGGACTCACCAAATCCAAGATCATTTCTACTTCCACTAGGATTGCTTCACATCCTCGTCTCAGCCTTCTGTCCAGCGAGCAAGCGGTGGCTGTGCCATGTCTGGTTTGGACTCTGATGACTGGATTAAACCCACCTCCATCCCCTTCTCTACCATCGTAGCAAGCTCCGCCTGGCTTTCCTACGGTCCTCCTTCAACCTCGTCCCTATCAGAGTGTAATTCCTCCAGGACTCTTACGGATTTCCCTGTCACTCCATAAAACGGTACGGCAGAAGACCGCCATGTTGAGCCTGGTTCTTTCTTCCCAAAGGGGAGTTTTTCCTCTCCACAGTCGCTTCATGCTTGCTCATCATGGACCATTCATGTAAACCTGTGTTTATCAAGTTGGACATCTAGCTCAAACAGATCATCATATGGACTGAACAAACCTCGTTTATCTCCACTCCACCACCAGTTTCAGGCCTGTGGGGAAACATCCCTATTCTCATACACCTGCTTATGCATATTGAAGTATAATTCAGTGTGAATGTTTCCTGCTGATGTCTGAGCACCAAAGTCTTAAAATATTGTATCAATTAATTCTTCTAATTGCCTTTTCTATCCGTGTGAGTTTTCAGATTGAAATAAACATAGACAGTGTGCAGCATAAGACAGAATGAAAATAAAGTCTGAGAATTGTTGTACAGTTAAATATGTGTAGCTATAAATTTAAAATTTTTGGATATACAAATTCAAAATGGGTAAAAATAAGCAGCTAGAAAGGCATTGCAGCCCATGTGCTACAAAATGAAGAGCCACCGATGCATTTGCCAAGCTGAGCTGTGAGCGTTGAAGTGGCCAAAGCTACTAGCACCAGCTCCCATCTAATACAAAATTCATTAACATTTGCCTCTCTCTGCTACCCTAGGACTATTTGCAGCCCTGCTCAGAGTTGCTGTGAAGAAAGAGTTGTTTGTGTCCTCGAACATCACCACATGTTCAGAAAAACATAGGGTCCCCCTGGTTACAAGAGACAGCCATGGTGTGTGGATATTTCATTCATCCCTCCGTAACTACAAGAACAAAAATTTATTAGAAAGAAATGGTAGGAATTCCACTCTTGTATCACAATGTGTTTAGTAAACAAAGTGAAAAAGGAGATGGATTCTCAAATGTCTAGGATGTTTGACCCAATAAATAAATTAAATTATGTTATGTGTTGGAACAGTAACAATAACATAATTTACATAAAGAGCCTGAAAGACTCATGCAGTAGGTCAGGGATTAAACCCATTGACCACAGAATTTAATTATTTACTAATTTGAGTAAAATTGCTGTGATGAAATCAATGAGCTGTAAACCACAATCGCCTATGTTTTCAGCAATTATTGGTCAGAAAAGTATACTGTCAGATAAACGTTTGTACTCTCAGCCTAACACACATACAGTTGTGTTTAAAATAATAGCGGTGTGTATGGAAAAAGTGAGTAAATGCATGCCATGTCTGTAGGTCCTTTTGTTTTTTATTACTGTTTATTATGATGTAGAAATATACTCTACTAACCTGTCCATCGCTGTTTTTGATCACACTTAGTGGAGACCTGTTTTTGATAATGTTGAAATACTGTTTCTGAGAACTGCCTCACATGTGTGCAGCATGGAGTTGATCAAGTGGTAGTCTTTGTGTGATTGCACTTGAATCATTTGCATGTTTTTTTATTTAAATAATCTATTTATTCTTTTGTTATCACCTCTTTAAACTCTTTGCTTTTGAATTTTGCATTTCAAAGTGGTTTTCTGCCTCTTGACCTTGCCTTTCTATGATGCAATAATTCTGCTGCCCTCTTAATTGCCTCTCAAACACAGAGAGACAATTACATCTTCACAGTGCTAACATATATAATTGGCACTCAGCTTAAACATATAAATAAGTCATTTTCTAGCTCACAGTTTTGACTTTAAGTACAAAACACTTTTGTTGCCTCTTGGTTCTCAGATGAATGCCTGAATCCTTTATGGAGGTCAACCCCATTCTATGAATGACTTGGATAAATGTGACTAACCTCATCAGAATCAACAGAAGCACATTTCTTTTTTATTTTATTTTTTCCCCCAGAAGCACATTTCAAATTCACAAAGGGTTCAACCATTAAATGTAAAGTATTACACATCCTGTACTCATTTAAATTATATATATATATATATATATATATATATATATATATATATATATATATATATATGCATACATACATACATACATACATACATACACACACAAATAAATAAAACCAGCAAGAACTGGATTATATTGTGGCCTGAATTGCCCAAGGGTCATTGTTCTAGCAGCATATTAATTTTTGATGTCGCCATACCATCCATCCAGAATGAATCTTCTAATTTCTAGTTATGTGCTGTGTACAGAGAAAACCAGGCAGAGACTTATTCAAGTTAAAATTTGTGAGTATAAGCGCTGGATCATCTGGAACTGCAGGTCTCCTACAGAACTCATGTACATGGCACACACATTTGGAAATATTTAGAAGGTATTGCCACCTTTTGTCTATTTAATCTCCCATTTCCAACCAAAAGAAAAAACAAAAACGCATAAATACCATTTGTAAAAAACAGAAAAACTAAACATTGTGCAGTGAGAGTTCCCATTCTCTGTGTGACAACAGTGCAGTGGCACCAAGCATGTAAGGGTGAAAGAGATTGTAGTTTGCTGTTCTATAGTGACAAAATAGGAACAACAACTGATAGTGGTGTAGAGGAATTTATTTGCAAAATTGTTGTCATTCGGCCATATTTGAGTGTTTTCCAACTTGAATTGCCTTTTTAAAGTCATGCCACAGCATCTTAATGGAATTCACATCAGGAATTTGGCTAGGGCACTCCAAAGTCATCATTCTGTTTTTCTTCAGCCATTCAGAGGGGGATTTGCTGGTGCCTTACCATCAAGTTGGTTTCAGCTGGAGTTCACAAACAGATGGCTGGACATTCTCCTTCAGGAATTCATGATTCCATTTATCACAGCAAGTATTACAGGTCCTGCAAGAGCAAAACATCCACAGACCAGGGGCGGATCTACTGAGATGGCATAGGGTGGCAGCTGCCTCCCTAAATGAAAGCCTTGCCACTCCAGCTGCCAGCTCTGAATTTAAGCTACAGTTAATGGCATACCACACTGTATAAATGTGAGTCTCTTATGTCGCACAACATTGAACGCAGCACAAGGTAATCCAATATGGCTTGAGGCAGGTCTGAGTGGAGGGAAGGTAGAGGGGAGCCAGTGTTGTGTGGCAGAATATACCCTGCCAAAATGAGTGTTCCCTGCTGCTGGAATGCCCAATAACTGCATATCAATGACGAAAATAGATTAAAATATGACCGCCATAGCTACTTTTACTGATATTCCGGTGTGTCGTTAAGAGCATGGTGCTTGGCACACAGAGACTAGTTGAAAGTAAGCAATATAAACCAGGCTGTAGTTAGCAGTGAAACCTGAATGCTGACCCAGAATGAGCTGATTGTAAATTATTGCTGATCACTTATTCATCCAACATGTGAGGGGGAGGTTTACGCCAATGAGCATCACCAGGTCCATCATTACGAACAGATACAGAAGGCCTTTCACCTGAGCTACAGTTAGACTTAAAAGCTGTGAATCTTATGAAAACCAGTAGGAGTCCTATATAAGAGTTTCTGGCTGAATTTGAAACATGAAATCATGTAAAAAAAAAAATCTGGTGCTTGGATCAATGAAAATGCCAGCATTTATTCCAAAATTGACTAAACACAGTGAAAGGTCATTTAGGTTATCATTGCTTCTCAGTGCTGCAGCAGGTCCAATTCCACGTGTAGACAGAAAAGGTGTTGCGCAATAAACCGGGAATAACACATATAACATATATTTTATCACATCACATCTACAAGGTTCAAAAGTCAGCCTTCCTCTTCTCTACCATGTTATCTGTTCTGATTCTAAACAAAAAGCTCTTGGTTGTTTAAGGATGCAGTATTAAAAAAAGAAATGAGAGCAGTTCTTCCCAAATGTATAATTTATTAATTAAATGTTTCGTTTTTCTGAATAACATTTGTAGACTAATGTTATGTTTTTTTTAAACTAACTAAACAAGGATATGATTTTACCCAAAGTAATACATACCATTTTATGAACACATTTCTTTGCAACAGAACTATTAAAACTGATAACATGACAAAAGATGACAGTTCAGGAAAGCTCCAGGATGAGTATTTGATAGATTTTATACCCTAAAGGTTAACATTATTACCTCCACAGAAAGTGTGCTAAATTGAAAGCACTACACTAATGGCTCACATGCTCAGTGACAGAGCTGTAAAAATGTTTAATATTTTGGACAAATGAAAATAGTTTCTTCATCAGTGGAACGAAGGTCTAGAAAGATGCAGCTGAAAATAAGAGGCTGAAAATGAAAATAAAATAAAATTTGTCAACTCTCTTTCTTATGGTGAAGGCATAAACTCTGACCTTAACAGACAAGTGAGGCCTGCAGTTATTTGGGTGCTCTTTAAGTTATTTGTTGATTGAGAACAGGGATGGCATTTTGATAAACCAGTTATATTTTAACAAAGGGGGGTGGGGGGATAAATCACTTTGTCACACTAGGCCGTGCAGGTTTGATCATTGCTTTTTTTCCAATAATAAAAACCTTAACTTAAAAACTACATTTTATAATTGCTATGCCATAAGCTGGTTGAATATGCTTATTATTATTATTAATTATAATTTGGTATTATAATTTAAATAATAAATCATTCAACTCAAATTTCCGCTATAACAAATATAGTTCAAATGGTGGTGATGTTAGCTATAAGCTTGTAAGTATTTATGCCACTAATGCATTAGTTAATTTGCTGTTATGAACTCATTTATGCTGGAATAAATGATCAGGTCGGACTGTTAACCGACCAGGTTTATCCAGCAGGCTGTGAGAACCCCAATGTAACTGCAATTAGAGTTTAAATCCTTATTCCTTATCACCATCCAATGATATTGTCTCTGTATTAATATCAGATGTTAACTCCAAAGGAGGTTAGCTCTGATTTCTGAATAACCATGTAACTGTGAATTGGACTGAACACAAAACAATGTCTATTCCGCAGTCGTGGTTTTATTGAACCAAAAGCAATTCCCTGTTACAGTAATTCTCTGATTCAAACAACTTCGGAATTCTTACTCATTACTATACTAAAACATGCAAAATATATATGTGGAAATAAAGAACAAAACAAAATAAACAATGGATTAAAATGAGCGGTTAGCAGATCTTAACTTAACTCAAGGTTGTTTAACACCGCCCTCGAAACACCGGCATTTGACGTATCAGCATTGATAGACAGAACAGCTTCAGGAATCTCACTGGACGCTTTGATGTCTTACACAAAGCTAGTTCAGCTAAGCTACCTACAGTTCAGATATACGTCACCCTCCCAAGATGGCTGCTACGATGACGTATGAGGGGAGGTCCTAATGACATAACCACGCTTACGCTGATAGGATAATGCCTCGCTTCGAGAGGGGGGCAGCTAACTGGGAGTTTAAAGCAAAGCCCGCGACTTGAGCTCGGACAAAGAGATTAACTGATAAGGAGAAGCGAAAAGAGAGAGGGGGGGAAGCAGGGAAAAAGATGAAAAGAAATAAGGCGGTAACCCACGGCGGGGTTATTGATGGATCACAAATCAACACAGCAAATCAATTGTACAATGCATGCACATACAAAGAAAATGTTCAGCAAAATAATTCCAACTTCGTCGTGGAATAAAAGCATTAACCAACACCTACAAAGTTCTACGCCTGCCCAGGCACTTCTAAACACCCTGTTGGTGAAACAGAAATAAAAGGGGAGACCCCGTTACTTTGAGTTGCCTCGGGGCTGGTCCGGAGCGCTTCGAGTGTGGCTTTCTGGACGCGCCTCGACGAGTGCAGTTGTCCACAGGCTGCAGCGGGACGGGGAAGAAGCTGCTTCGTTTCTTCCTCCGGGTTCAACAGTCGCTTTGTTGGCCAGACAAAGCGGGGTCCTCTTCGATCAGTGGGAGATGCGGCGTCTCTCAGTCTTTTGATCAGAGGGAATTTAAAAGTACTTATTTAAGTCGACCTCCTGTTATAAAGGCAGGGAATAACCGTTGCGTCGAAAAATCTCGGTCCAGCGAGCAATCGAACACGTGGCGGGGAATCACCCCAACGGAATCAGCTGTGCGTGTCTTCTCGGGTTGGCTAACAGCCAGGGAAGAAGGGAGATCGTCGTGTGTGATCGGCTTTTATAGCCATCACCATAGCAACCTTATCTTGATCGGCGGCCATTTTGCCGTGTTGCGTGATGGGAGTTGGTGGCCATTTTGACCACATTGCATCATGGGTAACGCAGTCCGTTACGTCCCGAATTGGTGCCCGCTTTCTGTCACGTCTGAACTGGCACAACATAATAATACGTAAGAAAGTGGAAACCCGATAATTCAGTCGGCACACACGAACCATGCGAAAGGGAGAGAGAAAGGTTAGTGGCCGCACCATACTCAGGAACAATGAATGAGCAGTGGAAATAAGCCACTAAACTTCTCGGGAGGCGGGTTGAAGCACTGGTACAGAAAGGGAGCACTGAGCACTGACACAGCAGAGTCCTTTCTCAACAGACAGATTGCAACACTGATGCAAAAGGGAAATCTGTAATCCAGGCTTCGGTCATACACAAACGGCAGAAGATGTTGTTTCCAAGGGGAGCAGGCAAACAGGTTTTGTCACAAGACAGGTCCGATTTAATGAGGCCCAGAAATCCGAGGCTAGGAGGAGAGACTGGCAAGGGCAAGGCAAACTGGCAGAAATCCACAGGCCAGAACAGAACACTGGAAGGTATACTAACAGTATGGCTTTTAAGAATCTGGCAGCAACGCACTGACTGAGGCAGGCATATATAGGCAGGAGACCAGGCGCAGCCACATAAGTGATAAACACAGCTGCAGGTGTTGCTGATCAGGCTGATTACAGGTGCAGTGCAGAGCAGCCAGGGGATGACTTCACAGTTACTGCAGAAACTCACAGGCAAAACTGTAGCAGAGGTGCTGATCATTACCCATTTTGTGTTTACTTGTGTTGTCTTTGACTAATATTTAAATTAGTTTAATGTCTTGAAGCATTTTGATGTGACGAACATGCAGAAAAAAATAAGAAATCAGGAAGGGGGAAAACACTTTTTCACACCACTGTTGAGATAAACATAATTAACTCTTTGAGAAACACTATTTTCGACTTATGTCTGAATTTATCTACAAAGCATGTTTATGCTATTTAGTGTTGCACAACTATACACGGTTTAAAGTTATTTCACGTTTAATAAATAACTCTGTCTGTTAAGTATTGTCTGGAGGATATCAGCTCTAAAGCTGATATCAGGACAATAGTTGAAAGGGATGATACGGCCACTAGCAGTCTTTTAACAGCAAACTCTGCACACACATAGAAAAAAGGAGTGACAACTTCTCTTCAAGCTTAATAATTTAATAACAGAAATAAAATGAACATCCAGAGAACATCACTATATAATGCTGTTTATCTGAATTAACACCATATTCCAATCAATAAATCCTCTCTACTAGGCTAAACTACTAAGCAAAATGAAGATAAAAAAAGCTAAGCTAAGGAACTATTTACATGCAAAAGAACAAAAGACAAAACAAAAGAGGCTGATCATCAAAATAATTCAGTGAATCCTGGTTCACTGCACATCTGACTTAAAGAGCATGAAATGGAGTTAAATTAGCTTTGCTAATTCAGAACAACATTTGGCATGTATTTCAACCCATTAACAATGCAAATCCAGAGTTACACAAAACATTATTTGAGGAAATAACATTTTAAAGAATGATTTTCTCGGTAAGAATCTGGAAACTATGAATGCTCAATTTTATGAATGCGATTCTACCTCTGGGAGTTGGGGGTCGCTGTAGCAATCTGTCGCCAAAACCGGTTACTCCTAAAGTTGACAAAACGCCTTTAAATCGACATTAATATTCAATATTAATGCGGGAATAAGGCTCATAGCACTATTGAATGATGGCGGAGCGAAACGAAGCAAGCTTTATGTTTAAAATGCCTTTTGCTGAATAACCGGAAATCGGGAGTTACCAGAAGCTAACTAACATTTTGGCTAGTGGATTCTTGGCACTAATTTTAAAGACTTCAGCTTTATTTTTAGTCATAATGCGTGAGCTGGTTAACATAAACATTAATATACCATGAGTGTATGAAACCCCTGTGGAGATAACGTTCGTTATAACCATAAAAACACACTCGAATCATATCAGCAATGACCTGATACAGAATGGTAGCATGAGCTACGCCCGTTAGTTCTTTGTGTTTAAGAACACCATGTGGACATGTTACACAAACATTTCCAAATTAACCATTTACTCCCTGTGGTCTCTCTGTCGAACCTGTTGGTGCCTCGTGCGAGTCCGGTCCACTTAGGCCATCCAAGGAAGGAAGCAGTGAAAACCGTTGGTCTTTTCAGCAGCAGACTAGCCTGCGGCTTAGGGAAGTGGCTCCTCTGCCGGCTTTTCAGCTCTGCGTTGTCTGGAATCAGCTCCGTCTGGAGTCCGCTAATAAAGCAATACAAAGCTGGCATAGACGGATTTGTTCACTTCAGCATCTGTTTTTAAGCAGAAGTGAGAGACTTATCTTTGAATCGGCTAGCAGTTTCTCCCGATGTCAGGGAGGAAGTGAGTTTCAGAAAGGCTAATTTTTACTCAGCTCGTGGCCTCTTTCAGGCCCCATGCATGGCTCCTGCAGGGGGGCCTCTCCTTTAGAGTCCCAGGAAGGAGTAGAAAGATTGTGGGCAGACTGAATCTCGTGTAGCTTGCAGGGGTGGCTTGCTAGCCCCCCTTCTCCTCTTCAAATCTAAATCTGAATTATTTCATCATGGCTTTAACATCATGACACAACATTAGGAAAAATAAAACTGTGTTATACAAGCATTACAGAATTGGTGGAATAACTATATCAGGGAGAGGAAAATCATAAGCCGTTTGAAACTTACTTCCAAAATGATTTCCTCTAAATATGGCAAGCCTGAGGTGATAATATTTTCACTTTATTAACATGGATACACATATTTCTTGTTCTGAGACAAAATAGCAATCTGCTCGGGATGCATTTAGCTTCAATCCAAATGCATGCTTAAGCAGAAAAGAGCCCTCTGGGGCAAACTGTTTAAATATACACAGAAAATAGGGGGATTAAATGAAGTGTACATTGTAAAAGCTGTACAAACTGTAGCGCTTACTAAAGAAATGGATCTTCCCGTGCAGCCATTCACAATGAAAAGATGTCTTGTTTAAGATTTACCAAATAATCTTTAACAGCACAATAGCGTAGCCTTGTGCTATTTGGTGTTGCTTGTTTCATCTATCAGATCTACACAGTCAACATTGTAGTCTTTTATGTAACTTCAAACAATAAGACAGACTTATCTGATGTCATATATGCAGATATACGCTAAGGAAATAAACTGAAAACAGTAAGCTCTAATGAAAGCCTCCTGTCTGTGGACCATACCATACCATTTAATTTCTAGAGCACTTTAAAAATAACATACAAGCTGACCAAAGTGCTGCTCAAAACACATAAGTAAAAATGTATATACATAAAAAGTAATGAACATTTTGTTTACTATAAAGTAAACAAAAAAAGAAAACAAAAGAAACACAAAAATTACAATAGAAACACAGATAAAAAGTTACTCTGGGTTAAAAGCCATGAAAAAAAGGTGAGTTTTCAGATGAGTTTTAAAATCATCAAGAGATGGAGCCTGCCTGACCACCAGTGGAAATTTATTCCATAATGTAGGAGGCTGAACTGCAAAAGCTCTGTCTCCTGTGGTATGGAGCCAGATGGGTCTCGATATTCACAAATGCACAAAAAAATCCACACACACAGGACAAGATCCACGCATGCACAGCTCGATTCATGCAAGCACAAAAAAATCCACAAATGCACAAAAAAATCCACACATGCACAAAAAATTCACGCACACACAGAACAAGACCCACACATCCACAGCTCTAGGCTTTAAACCTCACTGCATTTGTGTGTAAATTTTTGAGACTGTCCTGCTGTCTCGGGATTCACGCAAGCATTTTTTTTAAACAGAGAGTGGTTTGCAACCAATCAGAAGCCTCCCTTGTATAAGCCAATCACAGGAAAGTACTCCACGTGGGGTGACTTACTCATAAGCCAATCAAATTCAACCTGTTCAGAACGTGCAAACTACAGCACAAGGAGGATTTCAGACTTCCTCATGGATTCTGGCATCATGAGTGGAGCGGTAAGTAAAACATATCACTTGATACGCTTCGTTGTCAACCGGTGACAACTGATGGGGAGCTGCTGTGTTATGGTAGGGGTGTTAATCAAGTCATTTTATTTAGATCGGGCTGATCCTGTGAGAAATGTTTGGTTTTTGTCCAGGTTAAAAAAATATTAATTAAAAAGTAAGACAACCACGAGTTGCTGCTCACATCAGTAAAAGACACTCATAAAATGTAACAGAATGATTGAAAACTCTTTTGTAAGGCACTAATCTGGTACGGTGGTTCTCCAGGGATCAACAAGGGTTCGTCTAAAGATGTTTTAGAACTGATTGGTGACCTTTAGTTTATATTTCAGATATTTATAGGTAGAGTTATTACAAGTTGTTTTGCTGATATATGGTTGTGATTTATGAGCATAGACTTCCAGGCTTAGGTTTAGCTTTTCTACTGCTCAGTTTGGATATATGGAAGTTCCTCATGAAAAAATAGGAGTAAGTAACAGGAGAACAGAATGAGAAAAGATCGACATGATCTTAGAACGATGGAGTAAGAGATAACCACCTGTTTAATGGTCATTTATTATGTTGCTCCATATATTGTGGTAATTAGCATTTTTTTGTATTTAATCAGATGTAATAATAATAATAATAATAATATTAATAATTGGAAGTTTTCATGTTGTACATTCTAATGTTTTTGGAAGTGATTTTAAAGATATAATGTCTCTGTTTTAGAATAATGTAAGATTGATACAAGAGGAGAGAGGAAGAAGATAGGAAGACAGGAGATTAAATGAGAGTGGAGGAAAATAGGAACACTGATGGAAAGAACGATTGATGAGAAGGGAGAAAAATTTAGAGTATTAATAAAGCTCAAGTGATAAAGCGTTGATATGATATACTCAGGTTTGAGTTGAGAAGCCTAATTGTCTGAGGATATAACCTCTCCTGAGTCTCTGCACTGAACATGAGTTTCACTGCACTTCCCTAGCTGTGGCAGAATGAAGAGGCAGATTAGTTGTATTTTTTTCTTGTGTTTTAAAAATGTCTGTTCTGCACATAATATATCCTCTTCTCCTCTTATTTTATCCAGACCTCTGGATTACCGTGGCTGATGGCTCTTCAGACACAGAAGGCCTTGAAGAAACCAGAGATTATCTCATGTTAGCTGACTCACTGACCGGAGTAAACTCACCTTATTGGCGTAAACAATATACTTGCACATCAACTACTACCATACACATACACATAATCTAGGCATACACACTTTATGTAAGTATATACATGCTCATGCTGCACTACACACACAATCACTTGCATTCTTTTCAAGGGGATTTCCAAGTCTGTGCTTTTTTTTGAACATGTTTAACACCTTTTCACCTCACATCACCACAAGCTATTTTCTTGTCCCAAACAAGGCTCTAAGCACAGCTCCACCTCTTCCTGAACCTCAGCAGCTCCTTTGCTTCCTGTCTTTCATTTCTGGACAGACTGATTAATCCAGGTGTGTCTGACCTCAGTAACCGGCCAGACACACCTGGATTAATCAGGAAACAAAGGAGCTGCTGAAGTTCAGGAAGAAGTGGAGCTGTGCTTATAGCCCATTAGTGAAAGAAATTAATCGGCTTCTTAGAGATGCACAGGCCCCTGATGCTGTCAGCTGACCGCAAGAAACATGTATCATCCTTTAATGTAATGATGTACCTGGAACATGTACCTGATGGCAGAGGGGAAAACGGTAACTTGCTTGGGTGGGTGGGATCAGTGTAGATGCATCTGGCTCTTCTCAGGACTCGTGTAGCATAAACAGAGTCCAGATCTTTCGGATAGCATCCCACAAATCCCTGTTGTGTCCTCACTTCCCGAGATAAGTCTTGTCTCTCTTTCACTGTGCAGCTCCCATATCATACAATTAGGCTAAGACATAAATAACTTTCTATTGTAACTCCTAAATAGCTTTTTAGTAACTTAGCAGACAGTCCAGTCCACTTCGTTTTCCTGATGAAGAGCTGTTGTTGGGCCTTCTTCACATGGAGGGAGGAGTTTACAGTCCGGCAGAGGTCTCAGGAGATGTGGACGACCAGGAATCTAATGCTGCTCACTTGCTTCACCACCTCCCCCTGTATGCATAGGAGAGGATGTTCAGGCCTCCTGTGGTTTATTATTACCTCCTTAGTCTTACTAATGTTCAGAATCAGATTATTCATGGAGCTCCACTATGTCAGTTTATTGACCTCATCCCTGTAGTGTGACTCATTATCTGAGATGAGACCCACTACAGTGGAGTCGTCGGCAAACTTCACAACTGTGTTTGTAGAGTCGCTAGCAGTGCAGTCCTGGGTGAAGTGTGAGGAGAGCAGGGCTGAGGACACAGCCCTGCTGCGTACCTGTGCTTAGGATCAGTGGAGCCAATGTGTTTCTCTATCCTCACCACCTGGGGACTGTTGGTGAGGAAGTCACTAATCCAGGAACTAAGTGAGGTGGATAATCCCAGGTTGTGGAGCTTCAGAGCCAGCATGTTTGGAGGCACGGTGTTGAAAGCTGAGCTGAAGTCCATGAAGAGCATCCTAACAATGGCTGTTGGAATGCTGTAGATGGGTCAAAGCTGAGTTAATTGCTGTCAATACACCATCCTCTTTGGAGTGGTTCTCTCTGGAGGTGAACTGCAGGCTGTGTGGTACAGCAGGGATGGCATCCTTTATGTTTCAGCAGGGTTCCCTCAAAGCACTTCATAATGACGAGGACCACAGCGATGAATTGGTAGTCCTTGAGGCTGGTGATGGTTGAATTATTGTGTTTTTTTTTTGGGGGGGGGGGGTTTGTTTGGAGACAGGCATTATGGTGGATTACTTCTGACAGGCTTTCTATTCGTTTTATCACCTGGATTAAAACTTGATATTTGAAATAGTCAGAAATCCAGGTAACAGGATCTAGATAGTTAACTATGAATGTGTGTGTTGGCTATTTTTGTTTGCAGGACTGTGAAAACAATTTGAGAAACTAATTTCTCATGTCACGAGATTCTATGATATATTTAATAACTTAATTGCTTTTATTCTCAGACTCAGACTTACTTTAATGATCCCAGGGGGGAATTACTTTTGTTACATGCTCCATAATACACACATTGTTTTATATATATGTACAACATTCCACATAAGGTAATACCATATCACAATAGTCATATCACAATAGTCATATCACTTTACCTTTGGAATCCCAGTGAAGTGATGGCGACTTGTGCAAAGAACAGTGCAGAGATTGCATAAAAGACAGTTACTGTGTGTCTTATGCACAGTGGTCTGGCCCACTAAGTGATAGCAGAGGTTCAAGTCATCCTTAATTAAAAAACAAGATCTTGCTGTTCATGTGGCGTGCATATGTTTCTACCTGTCTTAAAAAAAAAAAAAAAAAAGATTGAAGTTGCAAGGGGAAAGACAGACATGGTAATAAATAAAACTGAATTTAATTAAATCAATACTGAAATCCTTGTTATATTATTGTACTTTAAGTGTTAAAAAACCCATTGAGCTTAAATAAAAATTTGTGAATGTAGGTTATGCATTAAAGTAATTTACTCTAAAATAAAAATTGATTTGAAAACTTTTTTTTTTTTTTTTTTTTTTACAAGAAAGCAGTCAATTCGGTGAGTAGCTGTTGTGCTGCAATACCTCCTGCTGGCGTTGAAGTAGTGAAAAAGGCTTGGAAGCTCTTGCTGGTTCTTTGACAAGCTTAAAAACAACTGAAGAAAATAAATCCACCTAGAGTCAACAGCCTAATTCCACAGAAATGACTTTGCTTGCTACTGGGCAGGAGCTTAATACCCTGAAAGAGACTGTTTACCAACTGTTTAGTAACTCCAAGTCCTTTGTTTGGCAATGTAATTCAGCCTTAGTTTGTCAAATACAGAGAAAACAAAAAATAAGCATTAAAGTACGGTGTATGGGTTGGGTTTCTGCAATGTTATCAGCGTGTTAAAAACTCATCTTCAGAACCAATGTCTGCTCAAAATGGTGATCTGCACCAACTAAAAGAAACACAGTGCGGAGAGCACAGCGGGGAAAAAACATTAAGGAATGGTGTGTGTGTTTTCATGCGCAATTGAAGGCGACAAAAAAAAAAGTCGGTGTTGTGGTCTAACGCGTTAATAACACGTTAAAACTGACAGCCCTAATTTTTATATAAATTTTTAAATTCAGACTGGGGGGGTGTATCCCCCCCAGGGATAAAACATGAATGACCAGAGGGGGGGACGTCACAAACAGCCAGGGGGGTAAATCCCCCCCCCCGGCAAATCGCACCCAGATTATTGGATAGATAAATGTGTCCTCAATGTAATGTACATTTGTCTCTAAACTAAAAATTGAATTTACATTTTGTGATATCTGTTTGTGATAGGGTTTAAGGATAGATAAATACATCTCCACAATGATTCCTTATTGTTATTTTAGACTGTTTGTTACTGAAGCAATTTCAACATCCGAAAATAAGATTTAATAAAGATTTAAAAATAAAAAAGAACATACCATGTGACATAACACGTTTTTTAGCCATTTCTTTACAGTTTAATTTTTATTTTTAATGTTAAAAGTGTTCTTGGGCGTCATCAAAGGTGTTGTCAAATAAAATGCGTTATTATAATTATAACAGCGCTGGTACAGGAAATAGTATCACTAGTGCCCCCTTCATTTCTGGAGTGCAATGGTCCCATTTCCATATAAGGTATGAGACTGACAGTGGTCCGTCCCCGCCCTGTTCTGCAGGCTGCAGCGAGGTGTACATGGAAAAAAGGAGCAAAAAAAAAAAAAAACTTGATGATGTCACAAAGGCCGAATGTTGCGTGGGCGGTGCGTAACAAACATTCCATGAATGACCAAAGCAGGTTGTGACATCATAGCCTTTAAAAGAGCTAGAATCTAAAATTACATTCAGTTTGGAAATACTCCTCGGCAATAGGACAGACCAAACAAAGACACAGACATGGAAGACAAGAAATTACACAGCGATCCTCCCAGGATAAAACAGACTCAGGAAAATAAACAACATTCTGAAAGGGGAGTGACAGAAAGGCTCAAGAATCCACCTGGAAACCAGAGAGCCTATATGGAAAACAACAAACAGCCCTGCTCTCCAACCAAAATGCTGGGGAGAAGCACTCAAGGAGTGGGCAATCAAGCTAATGGCATCCCGTTGGTATCACAACGCAAACCCAACAAGCTAAGGAATACGCTTCAAGAAAAGACCAAATTTCGCGAACATTGTACAAGAATTGTGTCTGAGAATCTGGCCAAGACACTGAGGAAAACAGCTCATAGGCAGCATTATGCGGACTTGGCCTGGAGCAAAACAGCTGAACAACGAGAATATGAGAGGAAAGTCAAAGTTAGAAAGATGAAACATCTAGCTGCGGTAAAAAAGTTCCTGGAAAAGACGCCAGACCTTCAGACAAGCTCTGAAAAAAACGACGTGGCTGAAAGGAAAAAGAAGAAAGTCTTGCTTGAATCACACCAGGTGCATCAAATCGAGCAAATTGAGAAGAGGAAACAAAAGACGGATTTGGTGGCTGACCAAAGCCAATCTAAACGTGAAACTTTGGCACACAACAGCAGGGAGTACATTCCTGATGAAGTCAAAGATCGTAAGAAAATCGTGAATGACCAAATGTTAGACACAACGAAGAAAAACATAACCAAAGAGCTTCTTGCAGAAAAAAAACTAAGGAAAGAAATGCTGGATAAGTACTTAGCAGAAGCTAACGATCGCAGGATAAAAAGGGAGAGAGAAGTTAAAATTAACAAGGATCTGACTGACACGTGGAATGCCCAAATAACACTCAAACAACAGGAGAAGAGGGGGAAGGAGGAGTCTGAAAGGGAAATGAGGCGGTGCTTATTTGAAATGGACAGATTGCATGAAACTGAAAAAAAGATGGTGCTAGCAGCAAGTGGGGGAAAAAGCTAGCTGTGAGTCACAGGAAGTTTCCCCCAGGATGTCCCCTAACTAACCACGTCTAAAGGTGAGTCTTAACATGTTCACCCACCTCCAACACCTGCCCTCAGTTCAATACTTTCACAGAGAAGGCACAATTCAATCAAAACCCCCCTGGAGTTACCAGACCTCAGATATTTGTGTTGGCAGAGGAATGCACCGCTATCAAAACCTCAACCTTAAAACTGCCAAAAAATGTTCAGCCACATAGAGGATCTTCATGGCCAATCTTAGACAGAAGATCTTATAAATGAAAACAAATCTTCATTTATAAGACGGATGAAATGATGCTTTGATTAGCTGGCAAAGGATTTAGTTATTGGTATTAAGCATGTAGAAAGCATTGCGTGCAGACTTTCTTCAAACCTCCCTTCACTTACTGTTTTACATCATTTTTGGTAACCCTTCAATGAAATTAGCCTTGTTAGTTAAAGGCAATCTTCTTCCAAAACTTCGGTTCCCTCCTAGTACTTCGGCTTACCCTCAATCTTGATGTGGCATTTCAAAATAAAAGCCATTTGAAAAAAGTATATATTAACTAATTATTAACAAAGTTGCTGCCACTGCAGCAACTAAACTGTAGATAATCAATCGATGCTTCCATGTCAGCATGATAGTAGAACACCCCCAGATGTGGCTCAGTAAGTTTCAGTCAATTCTGATGTGGCTTTTCAAAATAAGAGCCATTTGAAATCTGTATATATTAAGTAATTTTCACCTAAGTTGCTGCCACTGCAGCAACTAAACTGTAGATAATCAATCGATGCTTCCACTTCAGCATGAAAGTAGAACACCCCCAGATGTGGCTCAATAGGTTTCAGCCAATTCTGATGTGGAATTTCAAAATAAGAGCCAATTGAAATCTCTATATATGAACTAATTTTGACCAAAGTTGCTGTCACTCTAGCAACTGAATAGTAGATAATCAATCGATGGTTGCACTTCAGCAGGACAGGATAACACCCCCGGATGTGGCTCAACAGGTTTCAGCCAATTCTGAGGTGAAATTTCAAACTAAGAGCCAATTGAAATCTGTATATATGAACTAATTATTAACAAAGTTGCTGTCACTACAGTAACTAAATAGTAGATAATCAATCGATGATTCCACTTCAACGTGATAGTAGAACACCCCCAGATGTGGCTCAATAAGTTTCAGACAATTCTGATCTGGAACTTCAAAATAAGAGCCAATTGAAATCTGTATAAAATCTGTATATATGAACTAATTTTGACCAAAGTTGCTGTCACTCTAGCAACTGAATAGTAGATAATCAATCGATGGTTCCACTTCAGCAGTACAGTAAAACACTTCCAGATGTGGCTCAACAAAGCTCATTAAGATTTGATGTGGAATTTCAAAATAAGAGCCACATAAAAACGGTAGATATTAAGTAATTTTGACCAAAGTTGCTGTCCTTGCGGCAACTAAACCGTATATATTCTATCGATGGTTCCACTTCAACATGACAGTAGAACACCCCCAGATGTGGCTCAATAAGTTTCAGACAATTCTGATGTAGAATCTCAAAATAAGAGCCAATTTAAATATGTATAAAATCTGTATATATGAACTCATTTGACCAAAGTTGCTGTCACTCTAGCAACTGAATAGTAGATAATCAATCGATGATTCAACTTCATCGTGACAGTAGAACACCCCCAGATGTGGCTCAACAAAGCTTATTCAGATTTGATGTTGAATGTCAAAATAAAAGCCACATAAAAACGGTAGATATTAAGTAATTTTGACCAAAGTTGCTGTCGCTCTCAGGAGCTCAGTGAATTCCAGCGTGGAACTGTGATAGGATGCTACCTGGGCAACAAATAGAGCCATGAAATGTCCTCACTCCTAAATATTCTTGAGTCAACTGTATCACAACAAAATTAAAGCGTTTTGGTAATCACAGCAACTCCGCCACGAAGTGTTAGGCCACATAAACTTTCGGGCGGGGTCAGTGGATTGATCCATCGATCCATCCATCCATCCATCCATCCATCCATCCATCCATCCATCCATCCATCCATCCATCCATCCATCCATCTCCTGTCACGCTTGTCCCTATTGGAGTCAAGCGTGACAGAAGTAACAATTTGCAATCAACTGTAACAATCTGTAGTATACAAACATTTACTGTTATTTTTCCTTATGAACATAAAATATGTTATTTTTTCTGGTGAGTTATCTTTTGTGGCAACCACTATTGCCGTGATTTGTCTTGATGAACCCAAACAGAACACACACAGACACTCGCGGAGCTTATTTCTGAGACAGAAGAAAGATCAGTAGTGGATGAGCAAACCAGAGAGGCTGTACTGGACTGGAACTGGGGTGTAGATGGGAGCAGGAGCTGGAGGACCAGTGAGAGTTCTTCAGATGTAGGGCTGCTGGAGCGCAGGGGTAGCAGACAGTCCAGCAACAGAGCAGAGAGTAAACCTGGGGCTCAGGAGCCGATCTGCCTGTATTTTCTTCAGTTTACGGCTGTAATAACTGATGACAACTGCTGAACGTAGATTAGGCAGTGCAGATAACCATTTTGAGCAGACATTGGTTCTAAAGATGAGTTTTTACTCCCTCATAACATTGCAGAACCCAACCCATAAACCGTACATTAATGCTTATTTGTTGTCTTTTTATGTCTCTAAAATGTAAAATTAGTATTAATTTAAATTTAAATGCTTAATACCATGTCTATCTTTTTTTAAGAGTTTAAAAATAATATTTTGGCATGAAAACGGGTATTTATTTACAAGGGGACAGATAGGGCATTGGGACTTGCTCTACAGTCGATACCGCACAGTGACGTCATAAACTGTGAGGAGGCAGTACTGTTCTTCACCAAGATGGCTGCCTCCATAAAAGGACCTTCAAATGAAAGTTACTCTTAATTAAAAAAAGCTTATCATTTATTGAACAGTATGTAATAATTTTATAATTGAAGTACTTTCAGCAGTTTGAATTCTGATTTTGACCGGACTTCTCCTTTTAAGGCATACTATGCAAAATTTTTCAGTTAATTAATGTGTTCCATACTGTTTTGGATGAATAATTGAGTCATTTCAGGTGGAACAAAGGTTTTCTCGGCCGCCCTGGTGGTCTGTGGGGGAAATACCGTACTTGCAATTGCAAGAGCCCTCGGCCCGCACCCACAGGCTCAGAAGTCTGTGCATCGCGAGATTCGGTCTTGCTTTACGGCGAGAACTCCATGTGTTTTTGCCCTGCTATTCACTATATGCACGCGCGAAAGCAACAACAAAGAACCGCGTGTTAACGTCAAATAAACATGCAAGCATATAGATTTTTTTATTACTATTATTATTATTATTATTTATTTATTTTTTTTTTTAATGTTAGCGACGCGGCAGCGTGAGTTTGGCGAGGCGGCCGCCTCGCCAAGATAGCGCTGCGGGAAACCCTGATTCATACTTTCACTGTGTTAGTCATTGTTTGTACTGCCATTTTTTCGACTTTTCGTTGCGTTCGCCTGTCTGCTAAGCTCAAAACAACTGCGCCTGGCTTGACGGAGAAACCAGAACAGCTGAGCATCTTTATGACTTTATGACATCTTTATACTTTCGCCCTCTGGGGGGAGCCTCGCTGAAAAATCAACCCCGGTTGCATAGTATACCTTTAAGGCCGCCTGGGAAAGCAGTCTTGGTATCACATTAACTGAGCACATTGGGATTCATTTATCCTCCATTTGTGCTCGTCACAGGTTGATTCAGTGTAAGGGTCTCTTTAGGGTCCACTATACAAATGCGAGACTAGCCAAGATTTACTCTTCTGCCAGTGAGGCCTGTGGTAGGTGTCATTTATCTCCGGCCAACCAGGAGCACATGTTCTGGTTCTGCTCAAAATTGACAGCTTTCTTGTCTGATATGTATTTTCTACCCTAAGCTTGGTCTATGGTTATATCATTGCTATTTGCCCTCTGTCTGCACTTTTTTGCCTTCCCGCACTTCAAACTTGCCTAAGGTGTTAAAATGTGTTGTTTCATTTACAACACTTCTGGCCCATAGGCTGTTTTTTCTCAATCGGAAGCCTTCCCAACCTTCTTCACATATCTGTTGGGTCCGGGAAGTACTCTACAATCTTAAGCTTGGAGAAGCTGAGATTCTCACTTAAAGGCTCTGTGGAATTGTTTAATTCCACTTGGGATCCATTTATATGACACACAGAGTCGCCTAATTACAGTCATGAGTTGGACATGGCTTAGAGAGGGTTCATTTATCATTTTATTTTATCATTTTTATTATGTTTGATTGAATTATGTTTGTAATCTTGTTTTATGTAATTTTTTTTTATTATCTGTGTACATGTATGCCCATGTGTGTGTCCTTGCATGGAATGAATGTGTGTGCATGGGTGAGCACTCTTGGTTTGGTCAGGTTGGCTTGCTCGGGTGTTCACATACAGTTGCTTCTCTGTTTGGATATGCCATTTATACTGCGCTCTCTGTATGTTTTATGTTCAAAATGTTCAATAAAAATAGTTAGATAAAAAGTCAACATGGTTAGAGTGCCATACAGTGTTATTTCTAATAATGCGGAGCTTAGATTGTTTTCTGAACCCAGTTAGGAAGTGTTTTTTTTTTTTTTTTTAAAGGTACTATAAAATACTGTTACTCCTTGTGAGCTAAATAAGTGCAGTTGGTTGGTTGTGCAGTTGGTTAGTTCTCCAATCCTACTTGATCTATAAATACCGGAAGAAAAAAATGTAATCCACAACTTAGTGACAATTGTCGTCGTAGGCAGTTTCCCACCCAAAGGGTCAACAATACAAACATTGAATCCTTGGGCCAGACAGAACAACCAGTTGCTTCCTCCAAAAAGAGCCAAACTATTTTTGTATAATAGGTAAATATTAAACCTCATAAGCTAGTTTAGCTTAGCTTCAGACAAATTTCATTCCATATGAACAAAGGCAAAAATGGTTCTTTGGACTGCAAGAGTTGGGGACCCATGTCATAGACAGTCATTTTAAATGTGTATTTTTTGTTCATAAAACTTTCCTATTTGTTTACACTTACTGTTTAGATTCCACAATACTGACACAAATTTGTGTCAGTATTGCGTTGATTGCTAGTTGATTGATTCTCATTGTGATCTTTAAAGTTTTTTGTCTGGTTTATTCTGCAAAATCTTAACCCTTACAGTTTTTACAGAAATCTTCTTACAGGCTTCATTGAGTGGATAGCAAAGAATTCATCATTCACAATGTTTTTTTCATAGATTATGAGGCTGATTTATGATTACAGATAGTAGGAAAGATTTGTTTATTAACAATAAAATAGTTAACCCCTCTTAAACATGCTACAATGCTTTTTTTAACTGTACATACCTCTGGTTGCATATTGTTTCCCCAAATCTCTACCATGGAAAGTTATTTTGCATACTTACTTTTGAAATTGCTTTTCCAGGATTGTTCAACCATTTGAAGGGGTGGGTGATTGTGGGGTACATGTTTATGGAGATTTATTCTGCACAAAAATTAGAGCTCAAGGATAAGTAAGGACACCATAATTCATTTGAATACGTGTCTTCCATCCAGTGCAAAAATTCAACTGAGGGCTTCTGTGGATTTTCATACATTCTTTAAAATTAATAGGCAATCTAGTCATCTTTTTAACATCCCCTGTGGAGGCTGTACGTTTTAGCTTTTTCAATTAATCAAACTTTCCTTTTGCCTTAAAGGACAAACATTCTTTGGTGGTTTATGTTTGTAAAACTCTACTATTCATTTGTGGATACAGCTTTAATCTGTAAAACCTCTGTCGCTTTGTGATTTTCATTAAATGAAAGTTGGTCTTGTTTGATAGGAAAGATTAATACATTGAGTTTTTTTCTTGAAACTAAAAAAATTTAAAAAAGACACACAACAACTAATATGAAAGCAGTTATAATGATGCAGATAAAAAAGTGAATTCTGAAGCACGATCTGTTCTTTGTGCTTGATTCTGGCTGAAATGCCTTTAAATGTGCCTTTATATGGTCCATGGATGAGCTAATTTGATCTTGTTTGCCAAAGGTCATTATGAACTAAAAAGTAAATAAAGTCACGTTGTAATTTGTATGCAAACTTTGACAATATTTCACACAAATAAGATGAAAAGATGATGCTATCCAAGGTCATGACTGATAAGCAGTGGAGCTCTTGGACCATATTTCCCATTATTTTTGGGAGTATGCTGAATCAGTGATATAGACATGCATGTAAACTGCTTTTTGATGGGCTCTGGGAGGCAGTCAGCAGAGAGGCAACATTTTTAGTTTACCATCACTGGAGGCGAAGAGATTTCAATTTCTTTGGGCACTGGACATCCACTGACTATATATGAAAAATGCATAATAATGTAAATTGTTTTACTCTACCAGGTACAACCAAGACAAAGCAGAGCACTACAGCCTGTGAAATTATTGTAGTACAAATGGAGCTCTAGCCAAAAGAGCACTATAATTTTGGAATTAACTTGAGAAATATAATGTACAACACATAACATACATACATACATACATATATATATATATATGTATATATACATATATATATATATGTATATATATATATATATATATATACATACATTCATACATACATACATACACATTGGATTTGAACTGAAACAATATATATATATATATATATATATATACATACATGCATACAACAATATATATATATATACATACATGCATACATACATACATACACATTGGATTTGAACTGAAACAATTACAATTGAATTGAAGTGCAGACTTTAGGGTTTAATTCAAGGGGTTGAACAAAAATATATGATTAAATACATGTAGAAATTGCTGCTATTTCTATACAAGCTCTCCTCTTTTCAGGGGCACAGAAATAATTATAACTGTAAATAAAATGTTACTTTTCAATATTTAGTTGAGAATCCTTTGCAGACAAAAACTCACTGAAGTCTGGAACCCATTGACATCACCAAACACTGGGTTTCCTCCTTAGTGAAGCATTAACAGGCCTTTACTGTTGCTGTCTCCAGTTGCAGCTTATTTGTGGATCTTTCTGCCTTAAGTTTTGTCTTGAGCAAGTGAAATGCATTCTCGATTGGGTTGAGATCTGGTCTTTGATTTTGCAGAATATTCCACTTCTATGCTTTAAAGAACACCTGGGTTGCTCTTGCAGTATGTTTTGGATCATTCTCATTCATCTGTATTGTGAAGCACAGTCCAATCAACTTTGCTGCATTTGGCAGAATCTAAGCAGAAAATATATCCTTATACACTTCAGAATTCACCCGGCTGCTTCTGTCTTTTGTCACATCATCAATAACCACAAGTGACCCAGTGCCGCAGGAAGCCATGCATGCCATCACACTACCTCCACCATGTTTTACAAAAAATGTGGTATGCTTTGGATCATGAGCTGTTCCAATTGTTCTCCAAACTTTCTTCTTCCCATCATTCTGGAACACGTTAATCTTAGTCTCATATGTCCAAAGAAGGCTGTTCCAGAACTAGGCTTACTTCTTCAGGTGTTTTTTTTTTTTGGAAAAGTCAAATCTGGCCTTTCTATTTTTGAGGCTGATTAATGATTTGTACCTTGTGGTGAATCCTTTGTATTTACTCTCATGGAGTCTTTTTCTGGTAGACTTAGTTACTGATACACCTACTTCCTGGAGAGTGTTTTTCACTTGGATGTGGATGTTGTGAAGGTTTGTTTGTTTTTGTTTTTTACCATGAAAATGATTCTGCGATCATCCACCACTGTTGTCTTCTGTGGACGTCCAGGCCTCTTCAAGTTCCCAAGCTAAACAGCTAAAATAAGAAAACTTATGTCACTGTCCAAAGATTTCTGGGCCTAACTGTATATCTATCCATTTTCTAACACGTCTATCCCTGGTGGGGCCGCAGGGGGTAGCCTCGTGAGACCATCCTGATCTCGCGAGCTTTCAAGGTTTCACTCGCAGATCAGTCACCAAACGAACGTCCAATCAGCGTTGGCTTTGAGGCGGGTTGAGGTGTGACGCAACGGGAAGCGCGTCAGTTCAGTCTAAAGAACATGGCGGCTTCAGCCGATGAAACTAGCGTTAGCGTGGCTATCGAGCAAGTTTTATCGGAATTACAGAGTATTTCTTTGCTGAGCTAACGAGCCTTTACCTGCAGCAGCCAGAGTAGCTTGGCTTGTGGTTGTGTTTTGGTCGTCGCTCGTAACAGAGTGACGACGAATCTGATTGGTTCATTTGGCCCGTCTATCACCAACATAGGCCAATCAGCTAACCAGTATTTTCGCCCCTTCCCAAAATTACTTCAACGGAAGGTTTCCAGATGGATATGCGGAGCAAATCTATCTGGCGGAGTCAGGTTACGCAGGGGGTGCTGGTGCCTATCTCCAGCTGTCAATGGGCGAAAGGTTGGGTACACCCTGAACAGGTTGCCGGTCTATCGCAGGGCAACTAAGAGACAAACAACCATTCTCGTGCACACACACCTAAGGAGAATTTAGAGAGACCAATTAAACTAACCTAACCTGTGGGAGGAAGCTGGAGTACCCAGAGAGAACATGCACAGGGAGAACATGCAGAAAGATCCCAGGACCTTCTCGCTGTATGGCAACAGCGCTACCCACTGCACCACTGTGCAAACCCTAACTGTATGTATATATGCAGGTGACAATTGCATGTTAAAAGAAAACATAATTTGGACAGGAATCAGGTAAATAACCTCAATAATCTCCCAGATACAAGAACAAGTTAAACAAAATATTTATTTGAATGTCTTTAAAGCTAATTTTTCACTTTACACTTTTTAATAAATTAGGATTTTGCCAATACTCTTATTCTAATCTAAACTGTATTCATTTTCTTAATAACTGAAGAAAATAAATATGCTGCTTTTAAATAGTATATATTGGTCTATAAAGGGATCTATATAAGCTAAGCTAACACATTTACAAGTAAAAATCTTCTTTACAAGCAGCTGTTAAGCAGCTGTCTTTGCAGAAATTCATGTGTAGCTGTCTCATAGAGGCAGCAGACATCATACCTTAATCCCAGATTAAGCTTTCAAACCAGATTACTTGGTGATTAATATCTGAGGTTCTACATCATTTGGTATCCATCAGTGTTTAACGGACTGTCAGTTTCCCATCTGCAGAATGTGGCTCATGAAAATGAAAAAACAGTTTGTTTGACTAAGTGAGTTTCATTTATAATGGAGTATTTTGCCTTCACTCAAGCCTAAATCCTTCTGATCATGCGTTTTTTTATCAGGCAAAAGGACGTTTTTGATAAACCTCTCTGGTTTGGGGACATTTTTGGGCAGAACAATGCCTTAAGCCTAAATTCCAAAGATCCCTTCCAGCAAAAGAAAAACAAACAAAACAAAAAAACCTCAGGGGTAAAACAAATCCCATTTATTACTACCTTTCTTTCATCCAAGTATGTATCCTACCCCACCCACGTTCTATTTATAATACAAAAACTGTTTGTATTTTTTTGTTCAGTGTCTAATGGCCAAAAACAAACATTGGGGAATCGTATAGTGCACAGGTACAAAGGTATACATTCCGCTCAAAAATAGAAGGCAATATATATATATATATATATATATATATATATATATATATATATATTAGGGCTGGGCAACGATTAAAATATTTAATCGCGATTAATCGCCCTGATTAATCGCGATTAATCGCGATTAATCGCATTGTATTTACAAACTCCAAGAATGAATTCAAAAGTAGTGTAAAGAGCACTTTTATTTTAATGTTCTGCTGCCATATGAACAAAAGTGTTGTAACATTTGTAGCACTTATTTTATACTGGATATTTTCAACCCATCTATTGAATTTAGTGCACTAGTTGATCTTTTCTTCATAAGAGAACAGCAAGCACTGCAGCCAAAATATGGCCTTTTTTGACCTGCTGTATATTAGCCAGTCCCTAAGCTTGATGTATCATGAAACTGTTGACCTTTTGGGTTTTGTGGTTTTTATTTTATTATTACAATTTAATAATAATAATAATAATAATAATAATAATAATAATAATAATGTTATGTTCAGTGTTTTTTCGCTAATCCACCTCTTATATATTTCAATCCTTATGTAATTTTGTCTGTGTTGTGTGCACCTGCCTGTTGCTTTAATCCTATTAATTTCCCCGTCGTGGGATAAAAAAAGGATTAGCTAATGTTATCTTATCTTAAATAACACTTTTTAATATATGTACTGGGTTCTTTCAAGGTCTTAATTACATGTTATGTGTGGGCTCCAGTAACATCCATCCATCCATCCATCCATCCATCCATCCATCCATCCATCCATCCATCCATCCATCCATCCATCCATCCATCCATCCACTGATCTACCTGGATGTTCCCTGGAGGACTGAAACGCCTCAGTCAGAGACGTCTGTGGGTCTGTCGGGGCAGTGAGAGAAGTTTCGTCTCCTCTCTCCGTTTCTGGGGCTCGACGTTTTCATGTTTTTTCACGTGCTTAGAGAAATTTGTTGTGTTTCCACTGAAATGAACCGGCTTTTTACAAAACATACAGCTTGATTTCATTTACGGTATTAAAATAAAGCCGAACGGTGCTACTTCCTCTGTTCATGTTTTTTCGCTGCTGCGTTCTCTCTCAGCTGTTTGTGTATTAAGTTTGTGTGAGAGCTGAGTGCGCGGGCCAGGCTGAGCCTGCGTGCTGATTGGCTGGCGCCGCTGAGCCATGTACGAGAGGGGAGGGGGAGCGGGAGGGCTGCCGTGACAGCGCGCTGCAGTCAGCGTCCCTGCTGACTGACACTGACTGAAAGCTGACATGCGTTAATGCGCGATAAAATAAATATCGCCGTTAATAGTCTAATGAATTAACGCGAAATTAACGCGTTAACTTGCCCAGCCCTAATATATATATATATATATATATATATATATATATATATATATATATATATATATATATATACAAAAACTATTAAAATAAGTTACTGTGCAAATAGTTTTATCTATTTGTATTTAATAATATGAATTTCCCCTTTTTCAATTGAACTAATGCAACAAATTGCATTTTAGTGATACTGTAATTGATTGGTTCATAATATTTGCTGTCTAACTCCAATTTATTCTCGATGCTTTCTAGGCTGCTCTCTTTCTTATATCAGAAAGAGATTATTCGCCCAGTGTAAAACCTCGGTTGCATAGAAGACGCCCTCATTGAATCCAAACCAATTACTGTACCTCCTTCATGTAACTACTGACTTAATTTCTAATAGAAAGTGTTGACATGCTATTGAAACATGTTTTTATCAGCTGTTAGTAGTGAAAATAGGTTGTAAACATCCAAAACGCCTGTAACAAATTAAACACTAATCATAAATAAATGCATCTCTTGGCTCTAAACGCCTACTATGCGCAGTTAATTGAAATTGAAGATCAACAGCTCGAATTCAAAGATCTTGAAAATCCCACTTTCTCTCTCTCTTGTTGCTTGATTTGTTAATATATTAATCCATTTCCACTTTAATCGGTTAGAGTTGCGTCCGCTCCACTTAATGTCTCAAAGCTTTTAAATAATTCAAATGACTTAAGTATTTTTTTCTGAGCTATTCTGGTTTTATGTTATTCGAATGTTGAGCCTGTGGGTAATGGGACACATCTGCAACAGTTTCCAAATTCTATGTCACAAAGGAGACTGAAGATGCCACGATTGGATGGACTAATGCTTGGTAACAGATAAAAACGGGTTTGCTACATGAAAGTAAAAGTTATCATGAGAACCTTATATGTGGTTGCACTGACCAGTATTTTCTTGCCTTTGTCTGATGCTCCTATTAAGTGTGGCGGAAATTAGGTAAAAGGAGATATACATGAGGAAAGGTTGAACCGTGCTGTTCTTCTTTCCTGGCAAGTCAAAATAACTTGACTTCTATGTATGCTCTTCTTCATAGCACTGCAAGCGCCAAATTTTTAAATTGAAACAAAATTTAGGGAAATTTGTCTGCTAGACTAGTGGTTTTTATAAAATGTCTCCTTAAAGAACGAGGACACCTGCTTTGAATGTTATTAACCCATTAAATGGCTGATATTAGCAGTTAGTGCGTGGGACCTATCTTTGCATTTTGATGTGCTCTCATCCAGCATAGTGCGTGTCTACTGCGGAAACAAAGTTCCCAGTGTTATGTTGTGTAATGACCAGGTATATTCATTTTCCATTGCATCAACACCTTCCTTTAGCTTTTTTTCATATTAAAGGTTGAACTTAAATCTGCAAACACAATATTGAAGTTGCATCTGTGCCACCAAGGCATCACATTAATAACTGCCAAATTGTTTGGACTATATTGGGTGTCTTAAAGTTTCCCTTAAGTATTAAGGATCCGCTGGCCACTAGTGAGTAAACCATGTGAATAGCACAATATGAGACAATGTAATGATATTATTGGGCTAATGCTGTGAAGTTTGAGTCCCAGTTGTGTTGTTTCTATTGTAGTGTTGCATGTGTGCCATTAACGTGACACCTGGGAATTGTGCTGCTCATGTGATGGATTTTGTTACAGGTGTCCAAAAGATCTGTTGCAGCCCGGCTTATGTTGTGATTAAGATGTGTTTACCACAGTGTAAAATACATAAGAAAACAAGCATTATTTTGCTATCCATTTTATCTTTAAATGCCATTAAACAAAACATTGATGCAAAACAGTGTGACATGTTTATACGGAGAATGCAATTGGGAATTGAGTAGCAGAGTTGAATATGTGAGAAAAACTTTCTGCCAAAACCTTCATAGCTTATTCTGCAAATTTGGTGGATTTTACTCAGGTTTTTGCTTTTCCGCATTTTTAAGCAAATTTATAATGGTTTCATTACTTTTTGTTATACTTTCATTAAACTTCTGAGCCAAAACTAAATATAATTTAGAATTGCTAGAATTTAGTCCCACCTCCCCTTCTCACTTGCAATAGAAGTTGAAATATAAGTTGCTTCCTTAACAAAATCTCTTCATCCCAAAGGTTTATAATCATGGAGAAGATTGGTAAATGAACAGAATTGGAATCAGATTTTCAAGGATTGAAACAGTGCCACGTCTATAATTTACCAAAAATTTGATGAAATATGCCAAATAAAGGGACACAGACACCCATTTAAGCAGATGCTGCAGACATGGGACCATGCTGCAATAGGCATGCAGAAGCGACATGCAAACACACACACATACACCAGTGTCGTGCAAGATAGTTCATCCGCTATTCGCGCAAACAGCATTGCAATGACAATTTGTAGCTTAATCTAGCAGTAAACTCATGCCACTGGTAGCAGAATCTAATCTTCACATCTCTCTACATTGAAAATGCCTCCGGTTACGATAAGCCTTATTTCTCCAGTGAGTGCCCCATATCATCACTCTGCCTCTACTAAAACCTATTTGCATTGACAGAGGGGATTATGCCAATTTTTCAGGGACAAAACCCACAAACCTAGCTCTGCTGCTCAGTTCACAGATGCAGTACATTGCAAATGTGGCCCCATTTAACTACCCCCTGAACCACCGCTGTCCAAGAAAATGTTAGTGAACAACACCAGATATTTTAGAGATGTCATGTTAAATTGCCGTTTGATCAATGTGAAGCAGTGTTTTGCAATTGTTGTGAACTAGATTAAGATGAATCTGGCGAGAGTCAAATGAAGTAGTTACATTAGCCTCAGTAGTTCTCAGGCAAAGCTAAACAGCAAAGGACAGAGCCGGACATTTGTGAAAAGAAATACAATTTTAGAATTGGCACAGAAGATTCCGGAAATTAGTGTCTTTTGAGAGTATAACAATGACAGGTTAGTAGGAACAGATTATTTTCTCGTTTTTCTTTTACCATGTGATTCTTTTATAATGAATTCATTGCATTGCTCTGATAAGTTCCATCTTTTGTGTTCTATCCTGTGCTGAGAACTACAATTGTGTGCTCACACAGTCTATATTTCTGACATTAACTAAACTATTTTCTGCTAGTTGAGCTTTTTTCCGTCAAATATAATTTTTTTAAAGGCTTTGTAAACAACCTTCCTCTATTGATTCACTTCTTAAATGATTATTCAAAAAAAATACAGCAGATAGCAACAATAATTATGTGATCCCCTGCTGATTTTGTATTTTGCTCACTTAGAAATAAATGAACAGTGACAAATTGTACGGCAATCATTTTACTGGAGAGAAGCAGAATAATAACCAAAACAGCTCAAGGCAAATTCTGCCTTTCTAATCCTTCCATCACAATAATCAAAATCAAAGCAGAGTGAAGAGATGTCATGGACAAAATAATATATACCACCATAAACCTGGCATTGCAAACCATTAGCAAGGAGCTTGTATTTTTAAGTAGTAAAAAAAATAAGAAATGATCTACATTTGCACTCAGTCTAGAGATCCATATGGGATTTTTGGTCTCATAATTTTAACTAAGATGAGGGATCTGCCCACAACAAGATATTAGCTTATTGATCTGAAGGCATCTGGGACATTTTCATTGGGAACACCATTGATAACACAAGCTATTATGGATCGTAAACCTGGAGCTCCCAGCAGTAGAAGCTACATTTACATTGGGGTCCTTGATTTGCCAGCGAACATTTTAATGATTTGGTGAAGGCTTAGGAGAAAGTGCTGAGGTCAAATGAGAAAACTGAGCATTTTGCTAAAGAGGAATGACATTAATGTGATGGGGTGGCCTAGCCAATCTCACAACTTCATTCCCATTGAATCTGTGGGGGAAGTTGTAGCTGCAAGTTCCAAAGGTTTCAAAATAAATTTTAAAGTCTTGACACATTCTCAGTTGGATTTAGGTCTGTCTAGACATTGCCATCCTAACACATGAATATGCTTTCATCTACATTGTAGCTTTGGGTTTGTGTTTATTGTAATTGTCCTGCTGGAAGATCTGGTCTTGTCTCAGGTTTTTTGCAGCCTGTGACTGTTTTCTGCCATTCTTCCCCCTGAGCTGTTCCCTGTTGTGAGGGTAAGACCAGGGAAGCTGCAGCTGTTACCAATCTGATGCTCAACTGATGACCATATGTGGTTGCATCATCTTTTCTTTCATAAATACTAACCCAGCTCCTCTTTCTAGATATCCTTGCTGGAACAAAATTAATAAAGAGAATCAGAACTAGAACATCTATTCGATATTACTGTATAGAAACTGGTCCGTAGTTACATTTTAATGTTATATAAGTGACTTAGTAGACTCAACAGTGATGCAGATTTAATTGAATATGAATGCTACTTATTTTTTTTAGAACTGAAGTTTCCATAGCGAGTCCTCAAACTATAAATTTGTGAAGGATTATGTAACACTTCAGTCTTCTCCTGATTGAGCTGAACAATTTTTATTATTTACAGTTACAAAGTCCACTTTTTTCAGTGGTTGCATTACATTTTAATTAGGGGTATCATGGTAAAAGGGTATACTTGGAAATGTTTATGTTCAAAATATTCCAAAGTCATATTTTTTCCTTCCACTTAACCACTATGTACTAATTTGTCTTGGTCTATCACATAAAACCCCAATAATATATATTGAAGTTTCTGCTTGTGTGAAAAAGTGGAGAAGGTATGAGTGCTCTTTTAAGGCCCTCTTTGCTGAAACTGTCATGATCTCGGCACTGATGCTGGTCTGATCATTAACTTCACACACCCGCTCTGCTCCATCCAGTTTCAAATCGACTTTCATCGAATCCATCTGCACCTGCCAGTATATAACCAGCCTTCAGACCAGACATCAGTGCCAGATTATTTCAAGCCACCCGGTGAAACTAATCCAGCGTTCTATTCTGACTACTTACCTACCTCCCTGCCTGTTACCTGACCTGTTCTGTCCTCTGTTTTCTGAGCCTGTCTGACCCCTTACTGATTCTGACTGCCTGCCTGTTTGCCCGACCCGTTCTGCCTCTGGATATCCGAGCCTGGCCGACCCCTGTTTGATTATCAAGCCTGACTGTTACCGGACCCAGATCTGAGCCCCGACCCTGCCTTGGATTTCCCCTTGGATTTTCACTGGACCTCTGATCACCTGGCTCTGACCTCGGACCGCGCCTTGGAACCTGGAAATTCCCCCTGAATCTTCTGCCTGCCATCGTCGTTATGGTTCTGACCTCCTGCCAGCCCCCGACCTCCGAGTACCACCCGAAGCCCCCCAGAGGGTTTCCCCATTCAGAACAGCTATCGTTGGTGTGCCTGCCCACCTGCAAGAACCGGCACTCACTGTTGCCACAAGCCCCCCATCTCCAAATATGTTAGGGATATTTTCTGTAACACTTTGGGCACAACGAACCAGCAAGATCACTAACCTGCTGCTTTACTTCCAGAGGTTCCGGCCATTGATGCTGACGGTAGTTCTGCGATCTGCAGCAGTTTACATCCTAAAAACTATCTTTAAACGGCACTCGTTTGACCTGGGTGAATTCTGGGTCCTTTGTCTCCGTGCCTGACGGAAACCTTTTGGAACACATGGGCAAAAACAGCCTCTTGTTCCTTATAACTGTCTGGCTCTGAAAGTTTGCAGTGCACACATAACACATTCAGTTTTCTGCTTCACTATATGGCGTATTTCCCATACACCTGGCACTATATACCCGCTGCCACTGCAGCGTCTATATAAGCTTTCTACAGAGATCTGATAGCATAATAGATGACAATCCTGCAGCTTATGCGAACAGCCTCAATGTTCCCATTAACATTGAGACATTTCAGAGATTTTCAGGCGAAAAAGCGAGCACTGCAGTGAACCCACATAAAGGAGAGGGGAATATGTATGTCATGTAATTAAAAGTGGCTAGTCTTTAAAATGTCACACTATGCCACTGTTAATGAAAAAAGTTATGTAATTAAGATGCCTAATTAAATCCCAACAACATCCTAAAGCAAAGTACTGCCTTTAAATTTTTTTTCGATTCAGCCATAGAATCTACTGTAATTAGAGTGAATGACATGGACCGAACTTATTATACTCTGCCATGCTACATTCACAATGAAGGGGACAATGAATGAAGATTTGGTTGTATCAAGTGAAGTGGACAAATAAAGTATCCTTCAGAAAATAGGAGGTGCATGAATTGGCTAATTTCAATGGCTTTGGATTATGCATCTTTCTGGTCCTCTTAGGGTTAGGGGTAGGGTTAGGGTTATACACTATGGTGCAATAATCTCTATTACCTCACCTGTCTGCCATGCTTATTTAAAGAGGATAAATATGGAATAAGAACAGACAAGGTGGCAGCAAGACTTCTCTTCTAAAAAGTAAAAGAGCAGAGAGGAGCATCATGCTGCCGGGCCTGATGGAGAAGCTGTTTTCCGCATACAGGGGTCAGAAAAGGCAGGCAGTATAACTCACCATTTGAGCATGACTGAACGTGACACTGTACATCGACGTAGACATGCTCAGGGGCAGGGGTTTGTGGAAGACTTACAATGACATAAGCAGGCTTTATATTTTCAGGGAAAACAAGCCAGTCTCCTGGCTGTGACTTGATTTCATACCATCATAACTGAGAGCTGTTTGTTGCATGATTAACCTACATCTGAGTATTTTCAACTTTTCTTAATTAGTCTTGCAAACCTTTAATAAACTGTCTAATGAATTGTTTTCATTCATTGAGTGATGTTTATTACAAATGTAAAAAGACATTAAAATAAGTACCAAATTGAAGAAATTTGAGTATTACACAGTTTTTAAAAGAAATGGACTAATGTAACATCCAACCATCCATTGTCTATACCAGGGGCCTGCAACCTTTACAGTCTAAAGAGCCATTTTGCCTACAGTCCACTGGAATTAAACTCACTCAGAGCCGCAAATGTTGCCTGTCATTTTGAAAAAAGACAAGTTATAATTTTTGATAAAGATCTACTGTAGGAAATATGTTGTCATCGTTAAAGAAACACCCTTTTATGTCTATTTTGAGGTTTAAAAAAAGAAGACGGACAGGATGTTGATATTTCTGGATAATGATGTAAAATCTCTAGCAGTCATTGGGCAAGAGACTACACCCTGGACAGGGTGCCAGTCCATCACAGGGCAACATAGAGACACACAGAGCAAACTATGCACACAAACACTTGTACCTGGGGACAGAACGGAGAAACCAGGGATAACATGCAAACTCCATGCAGAGAGACCCCATGCTGGAATTGGAACCTAGGACCTTGTCACTGCTTGGTAACAGTGCAACTGTTCCAACTTTGCCACTGTGCAGCCCCCGATTTGACGTATGATGTAAATAAGAAATCTGGCTAGGCTTCTTGGGAGGTTTTTGGTCGGTCTTACTGAAACTCCCAACACCCACCTCCACTCTCAGCAGTGCTTTTTTCAGGGAGATGAGACATCAGGAGAGGCTGATCACCCGATCATAGTTGTAAATGGGTAATGCAAGAGATGAATCTCACTTGACCCATATTTCTCAACTGATGGATCCTGATGCCAAAGTGGGCCATGGACCATTCCACTTCACAGTGGGTTGAAGGCTTTTGTGCAGGAAAAAATACCAAGCACAACCTGTTGTCTTGTCTGAACACACTCATTTCAGTGCATGGATATAATGTCCAGTAAGGTGAGTTGACTCCAATTGTTCACACCACAGACCAAGAATAAAATCATACATTTCACTGTGTATGAGGCTCCTCAACCCTAGTTTAGCTAAAGACAAAACAGAAACAGAGTGAACATTGAGCATGACCTCACAGCTGCTTTGTCTACTCTACCTCCAGACTTTGAGACACTGTCAGGAGCAAAAATCCTGCTCAATCCTTCCACTAATTCCTGCAAATTCAAGTGTATGATGTTAGTGTAACAACTAAGATTGAATCTAGATCTGCTGCAATGTTTTTCAGTATTTACTCATTAATACGCAGCCAGAGGAAAACTTAATTTCATAAACCTTACTGCTTTTTAAAAATTTAACCCAATACTTTTGAATTGCATCTAGTGGATAAAAACAGCTACTTTCTAAACTGCAATGTTGAATTTAGTAAAAAGATCCTCAGCTCAAAATACAAAACTTGAGTTAAAAAAAATCTTCGTAGTTGCAATTTTTTTGCATGTATTTGGCACAAATACATTAACAGAATCTGTTAAAATTATTGTTACCGACTGGTGTGGTTGTTATGTCAGCCTTAATTGTTAATGCCTGAATAAGAAGTAAAATAAATAAAAATATTACTGAAAGTGTACCTTTGCATGGGTCATGGCATCTCATCAAGGGGTGATGGTGGGTCTTGGAGAAATATTATCATTCAAGTAGAAAAAAAAACTTTGGCATACATTGACAGATATTTGGCCAACATTTCCTTTTAGCATATTTGGGAGAGCCCAGGATCCAACCTGAGTGGGAAATGATGTTATTTTGTTATACCTAAAATTCTAGCAAATGCATTTTGACGTGGCCTTGAGAAAATCAATTAAAGCTGCTAAAAAGGCTAATTTAAGGTACTTCTGAGTACAAAATTTGCAATCAATGCGGTTGTTAGTGTTGCTAGAAAAACACTAACAACAACCAAATATCATTGTTTGAAGAGTATCACTGGAAACTAAACTAAAAAACAATGTGTGATGACCTTTTTTCTGCTATGATAGGTGTGTGCATTTTTTCAAGTGGAAACATTCACAGCTTTTGCCTAGTCAAAGAGTGAAAATGGATTTTCACACCTCATACTGTAGCTTAAAACCAATGTTGTCAGTGTAAATCGGGTCAGCATTGCAGAAAGTGTTGACCAGAACTTAAAGTGAGGGATCCTCGCTGTCACCCTTTAGATGATGTTAATATTCTAAATATTCAGCCACGAGTACCGACAAATTATGGGGATTTTCTGCGTTCTCATTAATGCTTACAAAGAGCGCATATCAAATGTCAGGGTTGCCTTGGAAAATTCCTGTTAAGCGCTACTGGATGTGTGCAGTAATTGGCAGCTGACAAAGCCTAGAAAGTTGTGTATTCCTGAAGGAATATCATGGTGACATGATCTCCTCAAATGCCAGAGTTTGTGCCTTCAGGTATTATGCTGCAAAGACAAATGTCACCATCAGCAAGAGAAAAGCTGAGCATGTGTACTTTTTTTATGCTCACAAGGAAAAACTAAGAACTTTTTCTGGAGAAGTACTTGCAAACAAATGTGTGAAAGAAGTCTAGGACTAATCATGTGAGTGAAGTAAACTAAGCTGCAAGAGCGTTTAAGAGCACACTTCAGAAGTACCACAGTCGAAGGGCACCTCCAGAGAAAAATGGATAAAAAAAAAGAAAACTGATCGGCAATCATCCCAGCCGCACAGTTCATTAGGACTTATTTTGCAGCACACAGAAAGCCCAGTATTTCATCGAAGGGGATAGCTCTATCATCCTTTATGGAAGAGCAGCACCAAGTGCATCTGGAAGCTGCGCACTAGCAAGCGGCTGTCATGTTATAACTTGTCACATGATGCTTCAAGGGATTCCGAAACCAAAACATAAATGCACGTTAAAGACGATCAGCAGGGCATGAAAGTTGGTTGATGCACACTAAGCTCCGGGTCACACTGAATATGCATATATGCAGGTATTGAATTTGCTTCTTGCAATGCATTCTGCATATTTATCTACTTTGTTTTGCTCAATTTACGTCAAACTTCAAATGCTTTATAATGAATAAAATTCAAACAGTTTTTTTTTGGAAATACACAGAGAAATGACTGGAGCTTTAGACTTTAATTTTGAAGAAAGAGCTTCTTGATCTATGTTATTAATGTGGTTTGAAATAGTTTAAAAAAAAAAGGGACCTTTTTGTTTAAGACTGGGGGAAAAACATTGATATGCTGTGTAGAATCAAACACAGTACTACTTAAAATGCAAGATCAATTGGTTGCCAGTGTATCTTGTGTAAATTATGTATGCAAGCGCTTCATTCTTTACTTCATGTTTTTTTCCCCCACCTGGATGTGCATCTTCCCCAAGTGTGTCTGTTGAAATAGATTGTCTGATGCTGGCTGGTGCTCCAAATGACTTTACCCATACTCTAGCAATTAAACAGCAAATATGATAATAAATCCTCTAATAGAAAAGTAACTATGACATTCTATTTTACCTATACAGTTTGGATATATTCAAGGCTCTTTTTTCCTGTGTGTCAAACACATCTTTCCAAATTCATAACAGATATTTTTCTTAGTTATTTTGATATCAAAGATTAGCTAGTTAAATGTGTTTTCTTAACATATCAAAAGATCACTGAGATTATACTAGTTCATGTTCTGTTTTTTCTTTGGCAGTATAATTGCTGTGAATAGTTAATATAAATGAATGAAGATTAATTTACCACAATGTTGCTGTCATGGTTGTTAAGTGTTTGGCCCACATGCAGAAAACAATCGGGAGGCAGAGAGCAGTGGGAGGCAGAGAGCAGTGGGAGGCAGAGAGCAGTTTTAAGATGTTTATTTAAGACACTCAGGTGAACAGAGGAGAACGAGGGGACAAATCACAATGTGGCACCGCCAGTGAGAGACGCGAAGCCAGGACTCGCTCGAGCTAAGGACGAGAGGAGAGTGATTAGATAATACTAGTGAATGGGAGATGCGCGAATGAGGGGGGAGCTTACCACAGAGCACGTGAACCGGGCCGGGGAGAGTGGAGCAGAAAGTGGAACTCAGCAGGGCTCTCTTCGATGTGGGAACCAGGTGACTGAGCGAGAGGTGAGCAGGTAGATGGGACTTGGCAGCACCGAAGCAGGAGGCAGTAAACAGATGGAGGAACCAAGGAGGGTGCAGAAGGGAACTCTTGTCTGGCTTCGTAGCACCAAGGGTGCTCGAGAGGGAGTGCCAGAGCAAAATCTGAGCGAAGAGGTTCCAGGAACCTGACTTGAGAGTTTGGAACTCAGAAGAGTGTCCAGAGAGTGATCCAGTGCATGAAGCAATCTGTGAAAAACAGGAAACACGAGTTAGCACTGGGAACAAGTAAACTGTCGCGAGACAGTGGCCACTGAAGCATACCACAATTTGTTAAACAGTGTTTAACACTCTGGCGTCTTCCAGCTGACTGCAACCTGCTTTTAAGCTCCAGCCCGGAGCTGTCGAATGAGCCGCAGGTGCGCACCACGCCCACCTGTCTAACTGCAATCACCTGTGAAAGAGGGAGAGAAGAGAAAGCATCCAGCGCTGGCAGAGAGCTGCACAGCACTGCCTGCAGAATCCTGACAGTTGCGGTACACCACATTTTCGCTGTTAAACCACTAATGAAATTTTCAAAAGCAACAACAAACATGCTCTCAGAAGAGGTCAAAAATCATACATGTGTCTTGACTAGTGGTTTAACACAAGCTCCACCATTTTGATAAGTGCCACTCACCGCAGCAACTCGAGGATTTTTGAGTGAGATTTGGGGAGCCCAAAATGTAAATGAGCCATGGAGACTAGATTTCATTGTTAGTGGGAGTGTAAAATTATAGAGACCTTCTGGCAGGCAATGTGTTGGAAAATTTGTTATGTGATCGGGCAGACACTTCTCCATACTGTGTCTTCTTGGCCTTATACCCGGACATCTCGATATTCTCAAAGAAATCATACAATTTCTATCGATGCTGGCTAGAATGTCCAAAATGCTTAAATGGGTTGGTTGTGACACTCCTTTTGTTCAGTTATTGAAAAATGTAATTTCTGAGGTTATAGAATTAGAAAGATTAAGATATTGCCTTAGTGTATTTTTAATAAAATGGGGAAGAGTTTTGGACTGTCTAAAATTAAAAGTTCAATAATGTGACTTTAAGTATATATATATATATATATATATATATATATATATATATAAACAGGCCTGCTGATTCGTGATTTGTTATCTATACTTGTGCTGTATGTGTTTTGTTTCAATTTTTGTTCTGCACAAATAAGTAAAATGTCTGATTTAAAAGAAGTTACAGGGAGCTAATGTTTATCCTGCAGTAAAACAAAACTCTCCTAGCTGCTACGTTTATTACACATTTACATTAGCTGGTACTGGCTGAGTGCCTTCATATTTGAGTTTTCCTTGGTGAGCAAGAGGGTCACTTCTTTGCAACTCCAACATACAAGAGGTAAGGTTCAGGCAGTTATCTGTGCTCATCCAGCAAACGGCAGTTCAGATTACCCAGCCTTCTTGGAGTGTCTGGAGAGTGTCCTGCAAGGGGTGCCATCAGGAGATTTTGTGGTGCTCCTGCTGAACTTCGATGACCATGTGGGCAACAATGCCATTAGAATAACAATGCCATCTGGAGGGATGGACTTCTGTGCAAGGTACGGAATGTTCATAATGTTCATAATGATCATCATGTTGGACCACGAGGTTATCTATAAGTATACTTGGTACCACCCCACCTTGGGCCAATGTTTTCATTATTTTTATGACTCCAGAGCAGCAATTATATTTGCATATTTCACACCATAATGACTTACCAAAAGCATATGAAAATATAAAGATGGGATAGGCCTGGTGTTTACCAACAGATATGTTCTCTGTCTTAATGGATGTGTGGTAAGCTCTATGGTTCAATAATAAAGCAGCATTTGAGGGTAACTTTGCCTTTGAAATCCTTTAAAATCCAAGCTAAAATTATAGATTGAACTGCATGTATGGATGTTATTGAGCAACTTTCAATTTAAGTACATTGAAAACCCTAGAAAGAAATTGGGTATACAAAATGTTCAATATATAGATGGGCATGAACAGTTATTATTCCCATTTTGTCATATTAAATGGGGTATTTTTGTAATTACAACAGATTATTGCTGACAAAAGTTTTCAGCGCTTCATTCTGATTTTCTGTGTTCCTACAACATGCAGTCTGAAAGGAAACTTGGCACTGGAGAAATCCGTCCCAGAACCATCCTGAAAGATTGCACCCTGCAAAATAACTCAAAAGTAGTCCAGACGGTTGGCAACTATGATATGCTTTACTTTGTCTATTCAATATCTGTGAAATGAACAAAAGACCAGAGTGACAAGGAAGTTCTCCAGCTTGTCCAGCATGGGGAACAATGTAGAATGACAGATCTCGAAAGTTCAAGTTTAGAAACTGACACTTGGCAACATTTACAACTTTTCCATAACATTATTCAATGAATAAGGGAGAGTGTGTGCAGAAATGCTTGTTTTAGATAAAGTATCAACTAAATGATCAACAATGAATTGTGTAAATTGTGTAAAAACAGATTAAAATTATCAATATATTCTTTACATCAAAATCTGTACTGTAAAGCTGTTACATAGATTTTTTTTTATTAACATAAAAAGCTGGGGGAAAAATGCCTGAAAGGTCCACTATAACATATTTCTTTTGCATTTGTAATCACACTGCTCTATTGTCCGTATGCTGCATTGGCTTGGAGCCTACAGTTCAAATAGGTCAGCCAGCTCACCAGCTGGATATCAGGAAGCAGATACCGTGACCAGGCTCGTTCTCAGTGTGTGAATACTGCAACTGCTGTTGCTGCTGTGCTATACAAGCTAAGTGGCTGGCTGTTTGCCTGAACAGGAACAGAGGCAGTTGCAAAAGCAAGCTTGATGTGGTTAGAGGAGCAAGAACCAGACCCCACTTTACAATCCTAAGAGGTCAAATGTGCAATCATCTTTGGCATCCAGTTGGCCTATTTTTTTAAAGATAAAATGTGCACTCTAGTTCACTTTTAATAATTTGAAGTTGTGCATCTATAAAATTATATAAAAAAGTAACTTACTTTTCTTGCTATATTCTACTGACTGCATTGGTTGAACAAGTCTCACACAGGTTGAAAAAAAGGGCAGCAAATTGCAGCATCTACAACATATAGATTACCTTATTACTGAGATGAGGTAAATATTGTATATAACCAGTTCTATAGATTTTGGGTAATTTGTTAAAACACATTCAAAAACAGCGTAACAACATTTTAAAGGGCATGTGTCATTTTTACATTTCCTTTTTCAGATGTGTTCTTAGTTGTAGTTTATGATAGTTAGACTCATTTCCAAGTTCAAAATCAAGAAAGATGTTACAAAGTGTAAAATAAAATAAAAACAAGCACAGGGCAGCCAAGAATACAGCAGAAAGTTGTGGATGAGTGACGAGGTAAAGTAGAAACACTGTACTAGAATACTGGTGCATAATACTATATCAACTCAACACAAAAGTAGTGAGAGCTGAGTCTCCAGCTCAGATTTATGTTAAAAAGGGAAGATTTACATAGTAACTTATATAGGGGGCTAGTGATAAGGAAAAAGTAAATAAACCTGTTTCCTGAGTACTGTACCTTGGAGATTTAACAAACTTGTAGCCTGTGGAGGCATTTAGAAATTGTCTGCCTTGAATCTAGTCGGCCTGTAATTCAACATTGTGACAAATAACCGCTTTTGACAAAAAACGTCCCCCAACTACTGTCACCGGGATGCTTTATATACAGGACTCATTTAGTGGATGCACAATTCTAGCTTTTCTCCACATATTCAGTCCATATGTTATTTGTGAGGGATTAATTGCCCTGTGGTAAGGTGGCTGAGAGGGACAGACGCACTGCAAGTACGTAAATGCACTGCAAAAACAAGAACTACTCGAAACAAAAACTGAGGCTAACACACAAACACGGAAAACGCACGCAATGGAAAAATGCGGCAAAGGAGAAACACTGCAATCACGGAAATTAGACACATAAAGTGCAAACATGCTGCAAACACAAATGATGCTGACACGCAAACAAACAAAAAACACATGCAAAGGCCGAATGCCTCAAGGAGCAAAAACAACTGCCAATTAAGAAAAGCTGCAAACTAGCACTGCATAACGGATGTGCTCCAGACCACAAGGGGGAGTCGACCACCAAATAAGTCATATGGACCTACAGACCATAGACTGCGGTGATTAACACATCAGAAATGCAAACTGCTATAAAGTCTCAAACACACTAATACTATATATATATATATATATATATATATATATATATATATATATATATATATATATATATATATATATATATATATATATATTAGGGCTGGGCAACGATTAAAATATTTAATCGCGATTAATCGCGATTAATCGCGATTAATCGCATTGTATTTACAAACTCCAAGAATGAATTCAAAAGTAGTGTAAAGAGCACTTTTATTTTAATGTTCTGCTGCCATATGAACAAAAGTGTTGTAACATTTGTAGCACTTATTTTATACTGGATATTTTCAACCCATCTATTGAATTTAGTGCACTACTTGATCTTTTCTTCATAAGAGAACAGCAAGCACTGCAGCCAAAATATGGCCTTTTTTGACCTGCTGTATATTAGCCAGTCCCTAAGCTTGATGTATCATGAAATTGTTGACCTTTTGGGTTTTGTGGTTTTTATTTTATTATTACAATTAAATAATAATAATAATAATAATAATAATAATGTTATGTTCAGTGTTTTTTTTCGCTAATCCACCTCTTATATATTTCAATCCTTATGTAATTTTGTCTGTGTTGTGTGCACCTGCCTGTTGCTTTAATCCTATAAATTGCCCCGTCGTGGGATAAAAAAAGGATTAGCTAATGTTATCTTATCTTAAATAACACTTTTTAATATATGTACTGGGTTCTTTCAAGGTCTTAATTACATGTTATGTGTGGGCTCCAGTAACATCCATCCATCCATCCATCCATCCATCCATCCACTGGTCTACCTGGATGTTCCCTGGAGGACTGAAACGCCTCAGTCAGAGACGTCTGTGGGTCTGTCGGGGCAATGAGAGAAGTTTCGTCTCCTCTCTCCGTTTCTGGGGCTCGACGTTTTCATGTTTTTTCACGTGCTTAGATAAATTTGTTGTGTTTCCACTGAAATGAACCGGCTTTTTACAAAACATACAGCTTGATTTCATTTACGGTATTAAAATAAAGCCAAACGGTGCTACTTCCTCTGTTCATGATTTTTCGCTGCTGCGGTCTCTCTCTGCTGTTTCTTTGTTAAGTTTGTGTGAGAGCTGAGCGGGCGGGCCAGGCTGAGCCTGCGTGCTGATTGGCTGGCGCCGCTGAGCCATGTGCGAGAGGGGAGGGGGAGCGGGAGAGTGCTGCCGTGACAGCGCGCTGCAGTCAGCGTGCCTGCTGACTGACACTGACTGAAAGCATGTGAGCAACATGCGTTAATGCGCGATAAAATAAATATCGCCGTTAATAGTGTAATGAATTAACGCGAAATTAACGCGTTAACTTGCCCAGCCCTAATATATATATATATATATATATATATATATATATATATATATATATATATATATATATATATATATATATATAAGCGATTGCTTTACATGTTGTAGATGGAAAAAAAATTAAACACTTAGCATATGGAATAAAAAAGCTATGTCCTTTAAAATATATTGCTACAACTGTAAAAACATTTTCTTTGTTGAGAAACCCTTTGCTGACAACACCCGTAGTCACCTTGGTGGTCTGACTCTTGACTCTGCTCGGCCAGTTGGTCATAGCCAAAGCATACACTGTATTGTGTCCTCTTTCTATGCTTTAGTATGTTGGATTATGAGATTCCATATATGTCCTCTTAAACCTATATTTACTTCCTTGAAGCTCACCAACATTTCATGTGTAAATAACTTTAACCCACAAGTCTCTTTTTGTTTCACAAAAGTGTGTTTTTACATTACTTATCAGCAGGCAGAGTTCTATTTGGAATGACTACTGTCAAGGTCTCTAAGTTTTAGTTCTAAAATATGTTAGATACCATGTAAGTATGTCAACAATTTCAATATTTTAAAAGGAAAAAGGATTTTTTTTTCACTCTTCTTCACAGCCTAAAATGGCAATACATTGTGATCTACATGCATCACATCAAAATCAAATTCCAACTTTTTACAGATTATGTAAACAAACCTATAATAGCAGTAAGTAGCAGAATATTATAGTCAGAAACTGCATGGATAAACTCTGAAAACGACTCAGCTTACTTTTTATTTGCAGTGAATAAACAGCATGTGTGTGATGTAGGCAGCAGGGAAAGTTTCCACAAAGAAAGGAAATAGGAAATACATTCTGCATATATGACAGTGATAACAGAAAAAACAGTTTCTCCTATGTTTCTTTAAAAATCAGCTTGGCCCATAGCAGGGTTGTAAAATTGCACTGCCAGAGATCATGTCCCTGTTATCACATTACTGTAAATGTGGTGATCTGCAATCTACTGTTATCTACACACTTTCTGAAACCTAATTAAAGGGGCAGAAAGCGAAACATTATCTAGATTTAAATCCAGATAAAATCATAAAACTCTGTAATACATCTGTTATTCTGTGTTGTTCTCTTTAGATCCATATCAAGTGTAGATATTTTGGTCAGAGAAAGCTAAAGAGGAAACAATTATAACTAGCTATCGAAACTGTGGACATGTAATTAGTCCCAAGCAGGATAATGAGTCATGTCTCAATGTGACTCCAGCAGGCCACGCCAGCACTGCTGCACCTTATGCCACTTTAAACACTGCTGCCCAGTTGGCAACTCTGCTCACTTCTGTAAGTTGGAAAGCACTGCATAACCTGTCAAGTACAACGTCAGCACTTTCATGCAGCAAGGATAAATAAGTAACCTTCATCTATGTCAGAAAGTTGATGATTTTCAGATACTTCTGAAACTTGAACTTGTCCTCCAATCTTTAATAATGCATTAAAAGCATATAATAAAAACGATGTACAACAGCAGAATGGAAGGTTTTTATTGCACTTGAACCTTTCTTGGATGATTTCAAGTTCAGTGTTTGTATTGGGATTTTTTGTTTTGGAGGTAGATGTACACAAACGAGAATAGAATTTTGAAGTGTTAGCAAAAGTTTACATGGTTTTCAAAGTTGCTCATATATACAAATATAAGCAGTTTGACATGCATTTTTAATCAGAAACCCTGATCCAATATTTTGGAGAGCAGTTTCCACTGCAGCTACAGCTGCAAGATTTTTGGAGTAAATCTCTACACTACATGTAGGACCAAAGTGCTGACAAACACTCAGAAGCAGCATGGTGAATAGATGGCTTTAATAAAACGAAGTGTAAACTTACAGGACTGGGATGAGGTGAATAAAGCATGGCACATGGAAACAGGAAGCAAATAAACAGAAACATCTGAGGGATTGAATCATGGCTTAAAACAGCTGCAGGCTAATGTTTAAATGAGGAGATGCAGGTGAAACAGATCTGCTAAATTAGCTGGTGGCTCAAACTAAGGGAGAATAATTAACACGGGCAGATGGACAGAAACACAGAATGACATCTAACAGAATAAAACACCAAAAGATTACAGAATGTAGGAACAGAATCTACTAACTTAAACCACAAAAGAAGAAATAAACAAACCAGAGAAGGCACAATCCATACTTGGAGATTGCAACACTACCAACTTTTGTGGAAATCTAGACAGTTAAATATTTTCTCATTTTTCGTTAAAAAAAAAAAACAGGTCAATCTCATTCAGACTGAATGTGGGGTAAATTGTTTTTCAAACATCCTGCTTTAAACCTCTCCAGAACCAATCATGTTAAACCCTCTATTCATCTAATACTCTCTAACAAATATCAGATGTTTTTATAGAACAGCTGTACTTATGGGATTAAATTACACACATATTCATTATATTTGCTAATTACCTGACTTTTGAAGGAAGAAGATTGCATTAGATTTTATTTAGGCCTATCAGTTTACAGAGGGCTGAAAAAACTGTGAGGCGCAGATTTTTATTCGTACAAGATTTTAAAAACTACGTATAATTTTTCCATCTACTTTACAATTATGTGCTATTATGTGTTGTTATTTTAATCAAAATGGAATACTTATGAAAAAGATCTGGCTTGTTTTGGTTTATATAATTCTGGACAGAAAATATAAAAATACACTAGTACAACACAATATAAATGCATTGGTCTTGTCTTGATAAAAATTTAAATAAACAACAGAAAATTTACAAACATTTCAACAATACAAATATCAAAAACATTTAACTCGGATTAATTAGGCTAATAAAATGTGACATAAAAACTAGAGCACATTTTATGTGAAAATGTCTATTTTTCTTAAAAGAAATTAAAAAAAAAATGTAAATTGTCTTTTGACCAGAAGTAATACTAACATATTGGTGTGGCCCATCCATCGCAATGGCATACATCTAATAGAGAATCTGTCCAGGGAACTATAGATTTGAATGAGTGAGAGAGGCCTCCAAACCTCAAAACCTCATCAGCAAAGATAAATCATCAAAATACTAGTGAAAAATGCAAAAAGCTTGTCAACTATTTTAAGAAGGGTTTGGTTACTGAAAAACATATTTAGGGAGTGATATCAATATTTTTTTTAATGGGCGAGTGGTGGCCTAGTGGTTAGAGCAGCGTGGTTGCATTCTGAGAAGGCTGCAAGTACCCAGTTGGGCCACCATGGGTCCCTGAGCAAGACCCTTAGCCCCGGATTGCTTCCTGGGCACCACTCAGTGTAGGCAGCCCACTGATCCCTAAGGGATGGGTTAAATGCAGAGACAAAATTTCCACTCTGGTCTATAAAAATCTTAGAAATATGTAAGTTTTAAAAATGATTTTATTATGTTTTTTGAGATGCCTTTCTCATTTCCCATCAGAATCAAATTTTCTTTGTAAATAAAGTAATATTTAATCTGCCATAGGTATTAATATTTTTAGGCTTGACTGTACCTCAGAAAATCTCTAAAGCTCAGGGGAGCAACACAGTTAAAAACCCTCCCTACCCTAAAGTAGCTCATCGTTTTTGGAGTCGCCAAACATTTTACATAAGCTGTGATCTTAAAGGCACTAGATTATCTATGTATAGACATGTGTCTATATGTCAAACAATCCCTCCTGGTATTGGGGGGCAGGATCTCAAAAATTATGCGGAGCAATTAGTAGATGCTTTTTGTTATATCTTCAATAAATCTCTGAGGCTCTGCAAAGTACCCAGCATCTGGAAATCTATCCTGGTTCTCGTATCAAAATCCAAGTCAACTATGGAGGCAAATTAATTCAGGCTCATAGCAGTGACTTCTCTCATTATGAAAACCTTTGAGAAAATCATCAAATGTGAACTTTTGAATCGCACCCAGTCAATGCTCGATCCACTCCAGTTTGCCCAACAAGCAGGAAAACGGGTGGATGATGCCTTTGCCACCCTGCTTAAAATGGCCCTCACTCACCTTGAGGGATCAAACACCATTGTGCGATTGGTTTTGATTGACTTCTCATCACCTTTAAACTCCATCCAACCCCACTTATAGGCAGAGAGACTCCAATCCAGCAACGTGGATACCGCTTTGGTCCGGTGACTAATTGACTTCCTAACAAATAGAACACAGCGGGTCAAAGTAAATGGCTCTCTGTTTGATGCAGTGATTTCCTTTACAGGTGTGTCTCAGGTTGCATCTTATCACCTCTGTTGTTCATTCTGTACACAAACATGTGCCAAAATCTGCACGAGAATGATCACGTTAATGAGTCTGCTGATGACTCTGTCTTTGTGTCCTTATTGAATGGCGGTGCCCCTACTGTCCACGGTCCAGTCCTGCAGGATTTTCTTAAGTGGTGCTAGACTTCCTTTTTGCAGATTAATGTGTCCAAAACAAAAGAAATGTGCACAGACTTTAGAAAGGCTCCTCCCCCTCTCTCTCCTGTCTCCGTAAACGGACAGGCAGTGGAGGTGGTGCGAGAGTACAATTACGTAGGCGTAGTGATTGATAATAAACAGACATTTGAGTCCCAGGCTGATGCACTGTGCAGAAAAGCCCACCAGAGGATGCACTTTCTTCGAAAATTGAGGAGTTTTAATGTTGATTGTGTTTTTATGAAAACGTTTTACAGCTGTTTTATTGAATCTGTTCTCAACTTTTCCTTTCTTTGCTGGTTTTGTTTGCTGAATGTGAAAAACAGTAACTGCTTGCATAGCATCGTTAAACAACGCGGAAAAATCATTGCTGCACAACTGAATGACATTAAGGACCTATTCAATTCCAGATCAGTGACCAAAGCCAAAAAAGTGTTGGCAGTGATTGTATGATGGTTGCTACTGCAATTGCTGTAGTATTACTGCTGCAAACGAATAGCCCTTCAAGTTAATCTTTGCGCTATGTCCCCCAATGGGAAATTTGGTTGTGACAGTGGCAACACACACAATTATTACTGATTCAGAAAAGTTAAAAAAAGAATAACCATGCAGATGGTTTGGCAAAGTAAACTGTCTAATCTAAAGTTACCTCTAAAACACCAAGAGTAGCGGATAAGGGTAATATTAGACTAAATATTCCAAAGGAAACATAAAGTTATTTAATAGTGGAAAAAAAATACTCCAGCATATTTATCTAACACATGATAATAGAATATGTGATGTTTCCATACATACAATTCTATAATGTACCAAGCTTATACAAAGTGTTCTATGTTTCATAGTCTAGCAGCATCCCATCTAAAGGGTGTGCGTGTTATCTTAGCCTCTGGGTACAGTGTAAACAATTAATGGCTGAGTCTGAGCCTCTGCAACAAACTGCATCATATAGACATGCAGATTTCTTGGCATGTTAGAATAGTGTCGACAGTTAATGGTTAAGTCACAACCTGTACAACGATTAGCATGGTGTATTAAGTTATCTTAGTAGAACAATATAAACAATTAATGGTTGGATCGTGACCTGTGTAAACATTTCTTTGATTTAAACAGATATTATGTTTGTTGGGGGCGGCTAAGATTATACAATCCGACTGCAGCAGGGAGGAACGATTGACGGAAACGCTCTCTAGAGCATTTGAGACGCAGCAGTCAGTCACTAAAGGAGCTCTACAGCTCTGCAATTGTTCCATGCATGGCGTGGGAGACATTGGCCATCCCTGATGTGATTTTCCTTACAGTCCTTTTGTCTCACACCACCTGCACTGGGTCCAAAGGGCACCCTAGACAGAACTGGCCCTCCTAATGAGCTTATCCAGCCGTTTCCTCTCGGCTACAGTTAAGTCGCTGCTCCAACAAACCACTCAATAGAAGTTGGCTGATGTCACCACAGAGTTAAAGAAGGTCTTCAGGAGTGCCCCTGCACTCCAAAAGATTCATTTGTCAGTGAGGTGGGTCTGCGTCTCCGAACGTCCATCGCCAGCTCCTCTTTCTTCCTGCTTCTCAGTGAATGCGGACGCTTTTCTTTTCTCTCCTCTCCTATTTCTTTCTTCCCCTCTTCCTCCCCATTTTCCTGGGGCCGTAACATCCGTGTACCTCCACACAGATTTTATTTAAGCAAGAATGTTGTTTACCTGTCCGAATTTATGTCTCTTTCTCTGTTAATAGAGCTAAAAAAAATTATGAGTCCTTTTAATGGATGTTCATTTACTTTGGGAGTACCTGCAGCCATCAAAATACATTTTGCCCAAGTGATGAACTGAACTGAGTTTTATTTTATGTCTTCTTGTTTATAAAAATGAAATAATCTTACATAGCATTTATAGAGAATTTACTATCAAAGAGAGGTGACATGAACTCAAAGACTGGCTTTATTAAGCTTAGAATCTGTCTGCTGTAATCAGTAATAGGACCACCATTATTACAATGGTAAAGCTAATATTGCACTACCTACTGTTGCACAGGTAACGTTCAGTGTAAAGCATATATAACTATTATTTTTATTGGGAATGTGAATAACTGGAAGTGTTTTTATTCTTGTTCACTTACAAAACCTAAATAATAATAATAATTCTTCTTATTATTGAAATATCATTTTAAAATTTAAATCAGATAGTATGGACAAACTCATTAAATAAGCATGCTTATACTGAATATATTCACATTATACAGTTATATGAAGGGAGTTTCAATGTATTTAAAGAAGCTGTAAGTAATACTGACACCTTGTGGCTCAAATCGGTACAACAGCTTGCCAATCAGAATCTAATATACCTTTTCTGTTGCTGTTGTGAATTTTTACTTACACATGATAGGTATATGATGTTGTATCCTGTTCTATTTCTGGTCTGCTTCTCTGACTGGCTTCCATGTTAGCAAGCGTGTGCTCTTTTGCATAAAATACCAAATGCTGTGCATTGTGTTGGGAAACCTGGGAACTCTCATGAGATTGGCTGAGGAACCAGGCAGTAAACACCGGCTACACTCTGAACCAAAGTAGTTCCGGACTATACCTCTAGGTTTGAAAGGAGAAAAATTTGAGTCAGAAATTGTTGATGGAGAGGACTGATTGTTTATAGGAAATGTTACTTCCATCCTAGATGACAAATGAGAATGATTTAGGTTGATTTTACAGCAAATATCTTACTTCTAGCTCCTTTAAAAAAATACCTAAGCACGTCAGCTATGCGTAAAAGCTTGTCTTTAATTGAAAATGGACGAAAAAAGCAACACAGCTGCTTGGATGATATGCTTAGCTCTTTTCGTAATTTTCTTAAGGTCACTTTGGTTCTACGTAACGGATGCATTTAAATTCTAGATAAACAAGACTTAATTAAAGAAGTCCTCTGAATCTAAATTAAGTTCAGCTTTGAGGAAACATGAAGCAAATGACTGCTTTTAGTAGCCAGTAGCTATCCTGATGTTGAATCAGCTGAAATAGGTTGTAATTAATTATTTTTCCTCTTTAATCAAGTTAGTTAATCCATTTTTTATTTAATCCATTTCAAATCCAAATACCATGTTTATGCATCCAGCTTGCATGGAGAAAGCATCCTCCGTTTTAAAAACAACCTTGTATCTGTTTAGTCATGTGAGAATTTAAGGAACCAAGAGTAGGTGACCTCTTAAAAACATCAAGGATGATGAACATGTCTGTGCTCAGGACTTTCAGATCACTTCACTGTGATACACACCGGGCCCCAGTGGTAACTTTATCAGATTGATTTACAAAATAAGTTTGGGCTCCTGATGGGAAATAGCTGTAAAATATCTGTGATGATACGTGGCAGAAAGTACAAAGCTAAAAACATAACGAACAGGAATAAACAATCAAACTTAAAAGCCATAAATTGTCAGCTACAACCAACCACAGAGACAATATCAACCATTAAGTCATAAAACTGGTTTTATTAAACATTAGATTTATGTCAGTAAAATCTTTGTTAAGCAATGACTTCATTACTGACCATAATCTTGATGTTATGTTTTTAACAGCAACACGGTTAATTGAATTCAATGAGGCAACTATTCTGATAGAGTCGACGCCTGTAAACTACAATTTTATTTGTGGAGGAGTGGCCATTCTGTTTAGTGACTCTTAAAAAGGTGTTTCTGGGAAAATGTGACTCTTGAATGTTTGGCTTTCCAGGTAAATAGCCCTGTATGAACTATGTTCTTGAATATTTACAGGCCTCCTAAGTCCAAATCAAACGACAAAGATCACATGTGGGGTTCCCCAAGGGTCCATCTTGGGTCCCCTCCTATTCAATATCTACATGCTCCCTCTAGCTCAGATCATAAAAAAAAAAAACATCAGTTATCATAATCATCCAAACGAGACGCAACTCTAAATCACCATGTCACCAGGTGACTATGAACCTATTTAAGTGCTGAGTAAATGCTTGAAAGAAATCGATGCATATGTGTGCCAAAAATTTCTTCAATTGCATAAAAACTAAACTGAACATAATTTTTGGACCAATAGAGGTGCGATCAAAAGTTTACACAGCTTCAGCTGCTTTAGCTAGGAACCACCGATCACACACAAAATCTGGATGTAGTGATGGACTCTGACCCGATCCTCCAAAAACATCTAAACACAATTACAAAGTTGGCCTTCCATCACCTGAAGAACATTTCCAGGATTACATGACCAATGTCTCAACAGGATCTGAAAAAACTAATACGTGTGTTTATTTTTAGTCAAATCGATTACTGCAAGTGTTTTCACTGGTTTGCCAAAAAAGTCGATCAGACAACTGCAGTTTATCTATAATGCTAATGCCCGCATCCTCACCAACACTAAGGAAGTAGAGCACATCACTCCAGTTCTAAAGTCCTTACATTGGCTCCGTGTATCTCAGAGAACTGCAAACCGGCTTAAATCGGAGGCAATCACTCTTTCATTCAGTTCTTTCTGAAAACTGCCTTTTTTCTTGAGGTGCAAGAGGACTGCTGAATCTTGCCCCGAGCTGCTGGCCCTCCTGTGCTGTGCCATGCGTTTATGTAGCTGTTGTTTAGTTTCCCCAATGTAGGAGTCTGAACAGTCCTCGCTGCATTAGACCGCATACACAACGCCGCTCAGCTGTGATTTGGGTGTTCTGTATTTGGGATTAACCAATTTTTGTCTGAGCGTGTTATTAGGTTTTAATTTTACTGGAATGTTGTGTTTGGAGAAAATTCTCTTGAGTTATGGAAGGACAATGTTTTTGCGTCACTCTGTTTTCTTTTCTGCGTTTGATACTGTGTGGGGGTTTTTCTGCCAGCTTTGTTGGCTGATTTGACAAAGGCCCATTTTGGGTAACCACAAGCTTGCAGTGATTTTCTGATGTGCCTCTTTTTGTTTCTCCTCTGTAGCAGAGGGAATGCTGTCAGCCCGGTAACTCAGAGTTCTGATAACAGAGAGTTTGTTTTAAGAACAATACCCTTTTATGCCCACACAATGTTCAAACCAAACTAAGAGGATTTCATGATTGTGTCAAATGCTACTCTCTGATCTAGCAACAAGACAGCAGCATCACCAGAATCTACAGGTAAAAGAAAATCATTAAAAACTCGTAGCAGATCCGTTTCAGTGCTGTGGTAGCATTTAAAACCCAAAAGGAAATTTCTCAGAGATACAATTATCATTTAAAAAAAGATTGTAACTGCATTAACACAATCTTTTCGAGCATCTTGGATAAAAATGTCAATTTGGGAATCGGCCTAAAATGCCTCCCCGAAAGTTAAAAAACGGTGAAACAGTGATAAGAAATACTGACAAAGTTCAAAACTATACCAAAGAAAAACGAGGAACTCCACGATAAAACTAAAAAAAAAGGCTTACAGAGCTCCTTTCACCAACAACCACACCTGAAAAAACACCAAAAGGGAAGTGAGGCTCTTCATCGGTCACATATCCAGGCCGTCTGTCACTAACCGTCATGTTGCTAGGCAGAATCACTTTAGAACTGCCCGAGTAAGTTTGACTACCAAGGAATATTTATTTTATTATTTACAAAGCATGCAATGGTTGTTTCACATTGGGGAAAAAGCTTTTCCAACCATGCAGATGGTTTGGCAAAGACCAGTTGTCCTTACATTACAAAAATCTGAAAATACAAAACACTATAAACAGAGCAGTTGAATGCTGAGCTTTGATGAGTCAGGCTTGGAAACATCCACCACAAGGATCGGCCCCCACATGGCAAACACTCGCTCTACCGGCATAGTCCTGACGGTATATTTTGAGCAATGGTTACTTTGGCAGGCTTCAAAATGTCATCAAAAATGTCCTATCCATCAGCGCTGATAGAATTTAGAAAGGCTCTGCCGTACATTTTTTGGTGAATGCACTCCTGTGAGTTTTTTTTTTTTTGGAAGTTCAGACCCCTAGAACCTGTGAAACCTCCTCAGGTGGTCCTGCCAATGGTCCTCTCCATAATCACACTGGGGTTCACCAAGTTTTGTTAGGAAAATTTACCGTCTAACTGCATGTTCGTTTATTCTGGAAATTAAGGACACACAATGACATTATTAATTCACTGAGACAGAATTTAAAGTTAATCAAAATGTATTTAAAGAGCTGAATAGTACAAAACATGTATCCATACATGGATCTTCCTCGCTTCCACCAACAGCTGGGGCCTCAAGAGAAGAAGATTCTGACTTATCTCTTACAAAATTGATATAGTATTTCTGTGGAATTATCTTTGCCCTGAAGGTGGGATGTGTGCAGCATGAGAGCCAGCCACATCCTGCAGTGTTGGTCTCCCCCTCATGTAATCTCTGGTCAGTGTCATACTATCTGGTCTTCATCTGCTTCCTTTCCTTTTTGAGTTATAGCTATCTCTATCTTCATGAAAACAGAGTTTCTCTGTTGTTATAACATTCCTTAGAGCTCTCCCATTTAACTGATTTAACCTCCACTAAGTTATGAATTAACAATTAATTTTGCTTCTGCAAAACTTAACTTTCTCAACAGTGTGAAGATTATAGTTTCGGTTGCCAGAAAGCATATGAAGATTTTCTATACATACTGGAGGTACCCTAATTGGATTTTCTCTTAAAAAAGACCTACAATGCAACTTGGTGAGTTGTACACACAAGCTCTATGTTTTTGTTTTGTTTTTTTACAAAAAACACCTCCAGTGAGGATAATTCAACGTGCAACTTTTTTAACACTTCACTATGAGACATTGAATGTATTCTTTTTTTTGAGTTAACTAAATCAGTTACTAGTACTGGCATTCCCTCACAGAGTGTGAAACATAACAAGTGCCTGATCACTGACTTGATTTTCTGGACCCTCGGATTAAAAGGATGATGCTCTACCAACTGAGCCACCCAGGCTCTTTCTGTGCGCCTGAAACTGTTTTAAATGCAAAACAGACCAAAAGGTATGAGGAGGGTGGTTTAAGTTACCAAAGAGCACAAATACATTTTCTGTACATACTTAAGGTACGCTGAAACTGCTTAACCGTCAAAACCTGCTGTATTTTTCGGACCATAAGGCACACCAGATTATATGGCACACAGTGAATTAATGTGTCTATGTGTGTCTTTGTCCACACATAAACTGCATTATAAGGCACATTAAATATTGTTCACAAGTTTGTAATATCACTCCGCCCCTCCCCGTACACAGTTTTCTCCTGAAAGGGAGAGCTATCCGTCTCTTTCGGGAGGACAGCGTAGTTGGACTACACTGCCCTGTTAACATCAAAGCCATTTTTTTTTTTTTTTTACTTTTATATTGAATTAACTTACTTGGTTTATTGTTGCTAGTGCGTACTCTGGGCGTGAGGTACCATACATGAATGCATGAATGCCGTCCGGTCCTTTTAACCTGAAGATGCAGTCACACACTGAATACTTATTTTTTAGGATATTACTCTCGAAATACAAATTATACTTATGTCAGAACCAACAAAAGGTATGATGAAAGGTATCAGTTTCGGTATGTACTAGAGTAGGGGTTCCCAAAGTTGATTTCAGAACCCAACCATAGAGATACAAAATATATTTCTAGGTCCCATCGGGGCTGGGTCTGATGGAGATGATAACTTTTCATGGAGGAAGAGATGAATATGAGATGAACTATCCTTTATTGTTTCTCACTGAGTTACACAATAAATAATTATCTGTTAAAGCTATAGTTAGTAATACTATTATTATTCAAAAACGTACTTGGGGAGACTTCATGGTGTTGTGAAAAGTAATGATGTCAACAGCATATTTTAGTGAGTTTCTAACCCTTACAGTCATCTGTGTTTGTAAACCCTTTACCAGGTTACGTTATTACCAAACTCAACCTGAAAGTGAAAAGTGTTAACTATATCATCGGCAATTGTTTTGCACAATAGGGCTTTCGTTCATGTTTGAAGTTTTATTTTCTATTGTTTAATTTTAGCTTTTAGAAATGCAACCAAGTACCAACCAAGTACCTAGAGTATTTCATAGGTAGATGTGCATTCATTGGAGTTTGAATTTCGAATTTAAGCAACAATCTGTGCGATGAAAATGTACCGACAAATACACCTTACTATTAGATCATCTCGTCATTAAACGACAAAAAAAAAAAGTTCCAGTGCCAAATTTTAACTTTCCAGGATGGTCATGGTGTACGGTAAGATTTCAAGCACATTTGGCCTTCCTCACTAGATGATATTCAAACCAGCAACAAAACAGTGAAGAAAGCATATCAGCTGAAAGAAGGGGGGTTGCACGTGGAGTCAGGCTTTGTACACGATTCTGTATGTTAGCTAACAGTTGGAGCCTGAATTTCTCATCTCTTGTGTTAATTCTGCCTCATTGCACTAAAAAGGGTTCCCAGGAGTTCTGCATTCAAGCAAAAGGCCCGGAGAAGCATAAGTAAAGAAATTCCACTATCCTAATTTGTGTTTTGTTTAAGGCGCTTTCACTTTAGCAGAAAAAAAAACATAGCTGATTGCGTTCCAGAGTGTTGTGTAACAGCAAGATAAACTCCACTGATGACTAAACAAAAGTACAAAACAGCAAATTTACTAAATCTCTTTATGCTGCCAATGCAGCATAAGTGCGAGAGTAAAGAAAAAAGATAATCACACCCACTGAAGAGTCTAAATAAAAATAGAAGGATTTAAGATAAACAAAACTGCTACGCTTTTCACAGAGAGAAAATCTGAAATGAAGTATTTGCCTTTGTGGCTTTGTCATCTCGGAAGACAATGTAATGTATATGCACGAATAAACTCCTCCTCATAACTGGAGGAAAGTGGATGAATGCCATTTCTTTTGTTGTGCAGAGAAGCAGTGAGGGGAACACATCATTTTTTCCATTCAAAATTATAAATATTTGTCACATTCACAGCTGTCCACCCTCTGTACTGGGTTTGAAAGGGATATCTTACTCATATTAGGGATAATTGAGGATTATCAGTTCTCTCATGGCATTTTAAGAAGAGTGAACAATCACTGGTTACTTTGTTGTTCCATAGACGTGTGTGATGACTTTATGCTGATGTTAACAGCTCTGTGTTTTAGAAGAAGAGTTGTTTGGGCTTCTATTGTTCTTGTTTGAACAGAACTATGTGATTTTTCGTATTGGTTATTCTTAGAATGCTTCTTGGTCTTGCTTCCACATGCAATACTGTGTAACAAAAGTGTGTCGGCTCATGAAGATTTTGTAGTTATTTTCTTCTTTTCATTTTCATGAGTGAAATAAAATTTTTTTGGTATCTTTTACTACTGTTACGCAAGTAAAGGAAAAAACAGCTCATTAATGGGTGTTTTATACCATTTGTTTATACTTTTACTGGAATTAGAGTTTTTGAGACATTACTTATGATGTCCAAAATATGAAGACATCTTTAATAAAGTTATTCATGATCTAATTTCCAGTAAGAGCTTTGGTCTCTCCAAATGAGAGCCAGGGTACACCCTGGCCAAGCTGCCATTACATTGCAGGACTGGGAAAGATCCACAGATAACCACCCAGAGACACGCTCTCACCAGAAAGGGATTTGGTGTGACCAATTAACCTATGCTGCATGTGTTTGGTCTACGACAACTAGGCCTAGATGGGATTTGAACCAATTACCTTTACTTTACAAGTAAGGATTGGCTGCATGATGATATTAAACATAGTTTATCATTCATATACCCTTTATTTGTAAATACAAACAAAAAAACTAAAAAATCATCTAATATATTTTCGAAATTGAGTCTTTTTCTTCCGAATCCAATATCCTGCCTTTTAAGTAGGATGTATCATTGCACAGCTTTTGTTTGCTGCACTATGGGTTTTTCGATTATCTATTAAATCAGATGCTTCATGCAGACACAGGTAGAGCAGAACTAAACAATCTATCAAAAAACATATGTCAATGATAGTATTATTTCAGAATTTATCAGTGCTCAAATTAGGTTTATCAAAGAAGATTCCCCCTTCTTTATTCTAAAGAGGGAAATAACATGATTAGGCCTCTTTAGCTGTTGCTAAGTGACTAGTAGCTAATGCTAAACAATATTAGCTATATGTATGGGGTCTTCGAAGTGTTTTGCCTGTTTAACTTAATAATATTTTGTCAAACTTCTTGGATTTGCTTACGCTCACCAGTACAGTCAAAATATTATATAAAAAATATTAATATAAAACAGTTTGATAAGCTTCTATTTAGTCAGAAGAGGAAAGATGATCTGATCTTTTAGATTCACACAATGCATAGCAAATAACTCCTAAAAATGCTCCTAAAAATGACATACTGCACAACAATCTATAAATGCATTGTGTTTAGACTGCAGAATGTAGTTTGTCTAACATGAGTTAAAAATTGCATATCTAAACTTTGTAATTGGGATATTCATGGTTTATAAAAGCCCTAAAAAACAATCCAAATAAGGGTGCACTATGAGAGATGTTCTGCAGAAAGAAATTAGATGGTTACATATTCGTTGATTTAATGTACCGCAATTCCTGAACTTCTAGTATTTCCAATTGTAAAAGTAATCAAATCTCTGGTAAGAGGGCAATGTTTATTTCACTGGAATTACTTTCACTGCCTTAATATCAATGTATATGCAAATGTTGCAATACCTAGGAGTCATACCATTGTTTTTATTTATTTATTTTAAAAATATTATCTTAATTTACAAATGTACTCTGACTCAGACATAGCCATAACAAAAACAGATTTGATGAAATTGTCATGTCCCACAGCTTCTTGTGGTCTTGTTCTTATTTATGTATGTGCCTTCCTCAGTTCCTCGCCTTCATTCAGCCCCCAGGTGATTAGCGTTTTGTTGATTGCTCTCACCTGTTTGTCATGTAGTGGATTATTTCCTGACTGTGTGGAAGTTCCTGATTTCTGTTTCTGCTGGAATCATGTGTTATGCTCCGTTGTTCTGTTCCACTTTTCCATTGCTTCCCTCCTGCTGACTCCTGTGTTTTCCTGTTTGTTGTAAGTTTCTGTTTTCCCGTTAAATCTCAACATCTCACCATGGCTCATTCTCATCACTGCCACACTTTGGGTCTGCAACAACAACAGTTCATGACAGATATTGAGAAGAAATCCTGTGTAAAACAAAGGAAAAGGTTCAAAATATTGCTTCCACTATCATTATTATCATTATATGGAGCAGTTGGTAGGACAGCTGCCTTGCAGCAAGAAGGTCTGAAGCTTGGCTGCTCTCCATGTGCTTGCGTGGGTTCTCTCTGGGTAATGTCCCATAGTCTTAAATCATGACTATTAGGATCATTGGTCTCTCCACACTGTCCAACTTGAGAGAGAGAGAGCGAGAGAGAGATTAATCTAATAGGGTAATAGGTTAATCTAAAAAAAAAAGGTTGTAAAGCCAGCCAAAACACAGAACACTAAAAAACAAGGTCAGCCTTATCATCTAACGTAACAGCCCTAAAAAGTCATAGCTACAACTTTTTCATCAAAATTATTATTTTTTCAAAAATAATACATCCACAGAGTGGTGTAGAATAAAAGTATTAATTTTACTGAAAAATGCATATATTGTGTGTTTACATATTAATATATATTAATATATATATATATATATATATATATATATATATATATATATATATATATATATATATATATATATATATATATATATATGTATATATATAGTAGGGCTGAACAATTAGTAGCATTTTCAATATAATCGTGATTTAAAAAAACGCAATTTCCAAATCGCAGAGGTCTGCAATTTTTGGCTATGTAACAATTACGGAATTAGACACGTCCATTAGGTGTCGGTAAAATGTTTGAAGTGGGTTTGCCTCCACATGGAAGGGAAGACAGTTGCAGCAGTGAGATAATCTAATTTTATTACTTGTTTTAGAGTTTGTATAATCATACAAAGCATTATGTACTGGTCAATCAGTTTAATACATAGACTTACTTGTTGGTTGGACTTTGTACTTTATGTTCAACAAGGATGATGTCCAATTAAATTAAAAGCTGTTCTCTTAAATAATATTCTGATCAATAGAAACATTAAAAGTTCATATTTAAAATAGTCCTTGTTTACAAACATCTTTATTAAGAGGCCATTTTTGTTGCTTGTGGTTAATGTGGAGAAAAGTCAAAATTGCAATCTTGATTGAAATATATTGTAGGCAGAACACAATCATTACTCCTCCGAGTTTAGATGCTGTGGGTCTTTTAGCAACTAATCCACATGGTGAGGAAACAAATTGATTTGTTGTTTGTATATATTTTAAAACACATGATAAATTAAACTGGGGAAAGAAAGAAAAAAGAAAAAAAATCGCATTAAATCACAATATTAAGTAAAAAATTGCAAAGAGATTATTTTCCGTATTTGGCTAAAGTGTTTCAAATTCTATATCTTTTATTTATTGTTGCTATATTAAATATTTAAGTCTAAAGGACAACCTTGTAAGCTCAATGAGCATTTGTAAACATAATTATGTACCATGTAATATTCAACTTTATTACTGCATTATAAACATTCACAACTATCAAAGGGAGCCTAATTGTAAAGTGTACACAATCACACCCTTTATTAATGATTACTGAACATGTATGAATGCCTCGAGGGAGCCTTATTGTAAAATGTACACCATGACACAAAGTAGAATATTACATAGTACAGAATTATGTTTTCAAATGCTTATTGAGCTTACAAGGTTGTACTTTAGACTGAAATATTTAATATAGCAACTCTTCATGAAATATATAGAATTTGAAGCATTTTAGCCAAATATAGATTTGACTCACTATTTGGCAAGAAACTGGTCAGTTTTGTCTCTTTTTGTCCTCTCTCACCCTTTATTAACACATAAACAGTTATTAATTATTCAAGTGTTTACAATTAAATTAATAACATATTTACAAACCATTTGTAAGACTCTATAAAGGGAGCCTTATTGTAAAGTGGCACCCTGTTGTTTAAGTCATATTTACTTTTACTTGTCAGGATGACAATTTTCACGACTGTGGATTATTTCAAACTAACTTTTAAGATCCAGCATAAAATTAGGCAATACATTTGCTTATTGCACATGCTCGTTGATTGTAATTAGGTGTCAGACTTGCATTATCCTGTAAGTGTTTCTTACTGAGTCATATTTGTGGATGAGTCAATAAGCAATTCAGTCTTACATTTCTGGTACAGCTGTTCTACCATACGCCACACACACTATTCAACGCAATGAATGGCTCATTCTGCGGCCCATTGTGTACAGATCTGACAAGTTCCAAAACTTCTTTTTTATCACACACAATGGCTTTCTGAAATTGTCTCTCCCTCCCTCACTTGTCCTCCTACTCCTCCAAAGTCCTAAAAATTTCACACTCCCAGAAAGTTTAATAACATTGCTTAGATGTTCCACTTGTTCTGTTGTTGTTGCATTTATTATCTCTCTCCATCCATTCTTCTTTCAAAAGAAGTACTGAACTTTCTCCCACATGTTGGGAAAATTGCAGATCGCACAATAGGCACCTTTTGGGATGGGTGAAAGGGGTGAAAGCAATCACTGTAAATGTAAGTTTTCACAGAAGGTTGCTGTCTTCCTCAAAACTAAGGTGTCCTAATATGGCAATCTGTTTTCAGCTCACCATTCAATGCTGCCTTCTTTTTGACTTTGATTGCAGAGCAAACTTTGTTGATTAGCCATATCTACGGCATGTATTTCTAACATACTGGCTCAGTGTGTGGTGATAGTGAGGTGAGGCCTGAGCAGAGTTTTCAAATTAATAATGGTGATTTTACTCAGTCTGTGTATTACAAAATAACTTTGTGAAGGGTTATGGTATTATTTTGGGTCTCACAATTGGGATCAGGAGCCGGCTGTGATGTTATTTAAATATCAGTTAGGAGGTAAGGCAATGATTTAGACAAAAATAATATGCTGCTCAAGTTGAATTCAATGACAACACCTCTGAGAAGCTAAAAGCATATAAATAGCCCTTAGCATCTGATACAATTTAAATGTTCAAATAAAAAAATACAGATAGCAGTCACTTTACACATTAATGTTAATTATTGGGAATAACTCTGCAACTGCATGAATGAATCAGACAAACAATCCCGAAGAAGTTATAAAGTGTGTCAATAGTCATTGGCAAAAATGTAAATGTTCAAGATAATTGATCTTCGAGTCAAACGACAAGTAGCAGTCAATTTACAGGGCGATGTAAAATATTGCCTGACAAACTCTCCTTGAGCAGTTAAAAGGTGTGCAAATAGACATTACCGTTCACACTGAGCCTGGTTCTGCTGGAGGTTTTTTCCTCCCTGTTAAAGGGGAGTTTTCCTCTCCACTGTCGCTTCTTGCTTGCTCAGTATGAGGGATTGCTGCAAAGCCATGGACAATGCAGACGACTGTCCACTGTGGCTCTACGCTCTTTCATGAGGAGTGAATGCTGCTTGTCAAGACCTGATGCAATCTACTGGATTTCCTTAGATAGGAAACTTTTTGACCAATCTGTCTGGATGATTTGATAGAATTTGATTTTGTAAAGTGCATTGAGATGACATGTTGTGAATTGACGCTAAATTAATAAAATTGAATTGAACTGAAAGGATGTGAAAAGTTTAAGAAACACTGGTTCCATAAGGCACCAAGCCTTTAACCTGGCTTATACAATGATGACATTTTCTGTTAGTCATGCTTAACAGATGTTTGAAAGTCTGATATAAGTTCAAGTAAATTCAGCTTTGGTGCAGCTCTCTGAGAGAACACCTACATACTTACAATCAGACACACACACACACACACACACACACACACACACTCACTCACACACACACAAATATATTTCACATTCACAGGACTCTGAGCATCATAAACACACACACACCTTGTTAACTGCTGCTCGTCTTTCATTTGGAAATGCAATAAAACCGCTTTCATCTGACAGCCTGACGGATACATTCTGTACCCAAATCAAGAACTGGGAAAGCAAACTATTTCCTGAACAAATTTTTGGTTACCCAGCAACCTGCAGTCAAATTGGATGTAATTTAAAAGTTAGGCCCTGCTTCCTTGCTTTTTGCCATAAACCTGCAAAACACTCACCTGTCTCACATATTTTGTAAAAGCAACTATATAATCCAAGGATTATATAGTTGTCATTTATCAGAGTTTAAGTCTGTAGCATACTTTTACTGCAGATGATTTTCAACATCTGGAGAAGCAGTGCTAAAAGAAAACCAGAAACCAACAGATCTCACCTATAGTCAGAGTTTTTGTCGTGTTTGTGGAACACTTGTTCAATAAACAGAATAAAAACTACAAATTCATTAGTTTAGTTTAAGCTTTAATACTCAGGAGTCTCTACAATCCCAAGAATAGAACTATTTATAATCTAAGGGTTTGCTGTGTTGGTAGTGCATTAGGCTATTTATGAACATTTAAGAAACAATTGCATTTTTGAAGTGTTAAATAAACTTGGACTGTATCCAACATTATTTTGCATCTGTAAGAACAGGAAACAGAACAAGACTTTAAGGGTAACACATATTCTACTGTTGTTGTTTTTCTCAAGGGTATAGGTATCAAAAGTGTTAATTTGTATTTATAGGAATGGTGCAAGCTGTTAAAAACATCATTGTATGTTTACAGGGTAGTTCAGGAGAAGGGATAGGAAGCAAAACAGCAGACAAGGTTAAGTATTTAAATCCAATGCTGAGTCTGTCTGCAATTGGTGACAGAAAATATTTTTGCCAAAATCGTATGGGAAAATGACATGTTTATATTTGTAAGTTCTCCAGGTCATTGGCTTACAGAATAATACCACAGAGCTCAGCGTTGTTAAAAAGGGAATATAAAATATCATAATCCCAGTACAGCTTAATATGATACATATACAGAAATGTAGAGAATAAATTATTCTATTTCAGGGCTTTAAGCGTAGAGCCACAGGGAGAGTGGTCTGCATTGAAGACTTGCACTGCAAGAAAAACTCCCCTTTAACGGGAAGGAAAACCTCCAGCAGAACTGGGCTCAGTATGAACGATCATGTGCCTCAAACAACTGGGGGTTAGAGAAGACAGAGCAGAGACACAACAAGAGAGACAAACAAGCACAGAAGCACACATTGATCCAGTAATCTGTTCTACATTAGATGGTAATAGCTGGTGATCTGTCTTCCCTGGATGATGTCACAGCTAACAGAACGTCAGACCAGGTGTACCTACTATGAAGAAAAAAGAGAGAGAACAAAAAGTTAAAAGCTGAAATGACGACAAGCAATGCAAATTTAAGAACAGTAGAACTCAGTAGAGTAAGAAAAATAGACCCTGATGTCTTCCAGCAGCCTAAGCCTATAGCAGCATAACTATAGAGATAGCTCAGCATAAGCTCAGCCACTCTAACTATAAGCTTTGTCAAAAAGGAAAGTTTTAAGATTAGTCTTAAAAGTAGACAGGGTGTCTGCCTCACGGACCAAAACTGGGAGTTGGTTCCACAGGAGAGGAGCCTGATAGCTAAAGGATCTGCCTCCCATTCTACTTTTAGAGACTCTAGGAACCACCAGCAGACCTGCGGTCTGAGAGCGAAGTGCTCTGTTAGGAACATACGGGGTAATCAGAGCTCTGACATATTGAGCTTGATTATTAAGTGCTTTATACGTGACAAGATTTTTAAATTATATTCTTGATTTAACAGGAAGCCAATGAAGGGAAGCTAAAATTGGAAAATATGATCCCTGTTGTTGATTTTCATCAGAACTCTTGCTGCAGAATTTTGGATCAGCTGAAGGCTTTGAACTGCATTTTGTGGACTCCCTGATAGTAAAGAATTACAATAGTCCAGCCTTCAAGTAACAAATGCATGGACTAGTTTTTCAGCATCACCCCTGGTCAGAATATTTCTAATTTTGGCAATATTCCAGAGGTGAAAAAAGGAAACTCTGGACACCTGTTTAATATGGGATTTAAATGACACGTCTTGGTCAAAAATAACACCAAGATTTTTTACTTTATTGCCAGAGGCCAAGTTAATGCCATCCAGATTAAGTGATTGATTAAGAAGTTTATTTTATGAGGACTCTGGTCCGAAGATTACAACTTCTGTCTTGTCAGAATTTAAATGCAGGAAATTTAAAGTCATACAGCTTTTGATTTCATCAAGACATACCTGTAGTAATTGATTGGATTCATCAGGAATAATCTATTTAATACACTGTGCTATAACCCGTGCAATAATCCTGAAGAAAAGACTTCTGCTGCTATCAACACCTGAATATATGTCAATACACATGTATGTGTGTATGTATATATATATATATATATATATATATATATATATATATATATACACACACACACACACACAGTATATCACTATGAATGTAAATAAGACATATGCCCATTCCTATTTCTTTTTGTATTTTTTATTCTTTTTGATCCACCGTATATAACTGATGCACCTTTCCTACTTTGCACCTTCTCTTATGAGTCGATGTGGCAAGTGAATTTCTCCAATGTGAGATCAATAAAGCCTATCTTATCTTATGTTATCTTAATAGGGTAATGGGTGGGTAACAGTACAGAAGCTGCAGAGAGGTGTGTTAAACTATGGTTCTGCTTCCCTGGTCTGGACCCTGGGTTGTCAGCATTTAGGAGAACTAATAAACCTGGCCAGATTCCTAGAAAGAAGAGCTGCACCATCCAAAGTGGGATGGATGCCATTTCTTCAGATCAGACCAGGATTTTCCCAGAAAGTTTGCCAGTTTTCAGTGTAGCCCACGTCGTTTTCAGAACACCACCTAGACAACCAGCGGTTACATGATGACAAGCGGCTAAACATGACATCACTGGTCAGGGGACCAGAGAAAATTACGGAGTCCGACTGTCATATTTTGTGGCCTGAACCTGAACACACCACAGCCAGAGTTCAGTTTAAAGAAAGTTTATTGAAGAGGACAAATAGTGGATGATGATGACTAAAGTTCAGAACAGGCTGGAGCAGGAGGCTGTTAGTGGTTGGAGCTGGCAAGCAGGATGGAACCGGAGCACGGAGGTAGCAAGGCCAACAGCACGGCAGAATAAAGACTTGGAAACCAGAGCTAGACCAGCGGCACAGCAGAGTGGAGACTTGGAACCAGAGCACAGCAGGATTAACAGCACGACTAGGTGAATACTTGCAGGACCGGAGATAGAGCAGGACCAGAACCACAGCAGGCAGGCGGAGATCAAGAGAACTTGGGTTGGACGAAAACAGGATGAGGTGAGCAACAATGAGTAAACAGTACGGTCCGACGAGGAGGAACTGAATACTGGGAGCTTAAATAGAGATGATGACATGTGTGATGAGTTGTGGCTTGATTAGTGGCTGACAGGTGTAGATGATTACTGAAGTGGAGGGAAACTGAGATGTATGGAGGGTGAAAAGTGCCAATAATATGTCCATGGTGCAGAAGACAGGCTGCAGCATGACACCGACATTGTTTTAGCAAACTTACACGCCGACGCAACACTAACTTTAGTGACCTCCGATCCACATACCCGGGTGTCATTACCACCACCATGAATAACAATCTTGCTGTATTTACGCTCATCCTTAGCCAGCAGTTTCAGGTAGGATTCTATGTCGCCCGTTCTGACCCCTGATAGGCATTTGACTATGGTCCCTGGTGTCTCTAGTGTCACGTTTCTGACTAAAGAGCTGCCAATCACCAGAGTCGGCTTCTCAGCGGGTGTGTCACTGAGTGGGGAAAATTTGTTATAAACGCAGATGGGTTGGTGGTGACCTTAGGACTGGAATCTCGAGCTATTCTTCCTACAAACCGTCATCCAGCTGGCCTGGTTACCCGGCTGCTTGGGTGCTGCTGCTGGAGGACCGCTACATGAAGTCAATCTATGTGGCTCCGCGCTAGCTAAGGGGCGGCTATCAGCTGGTTTTTCAACAGCACGGAGCCGGGTCTCCAATTCTGACACCCTCGCCTCCAAGCTACAAAAACACTACATTTATTACATGTACCATTATCACTAAAGGAGGCAGAGGAATAACTAAACATTTGACACAGAGAGCAGGAGATAGGGGGAGACTTAGACAGAGACAGAGAAGCAAAGAGATTAAAGATAAAAACGAGAGAGTCTGGAACAACAGACCGCAATTCACACCGTGACAACAGGAAGTGACACAATATGCCTTACTGCAAACAGGAAGTGATGACCTCCAATCTCCTGATGCTGAGGATGTGATAATCTTTCATAAAAAAAACTTTGTATGCAACCAATGAGCTACTGACGCACACACACACACACACACACACACACACACACACACACACATATATATATATATATATATATATATATATATATAAATAAAATAACGTGGCTATGCACCTTTAAGGAAGCATGAGTCAGAAGGAAGGTCGGATTACCCAGAAGGGTAATCCGACCAAGGCACCCTTTTTTCCCAGACAGTCAATAAAACTGTCAAACAGTACTTCTGCTTTTGTTTGTTGTCCCATTCAGTCGTCATAAAAAAAAAAAAAACATTTGGGACATTAACTGAAACATAATTAATTTCAGTCTGTAGTCCAACTTTTCTTTACTTTTGTCATCCCACTGCAAAGTACTTATTTGTGTTTTCATTATGCAAAGCACTTAGACTTGTTTTCTTACTGAAATATGCTGTGCAAATAAATTTGCCATGCCATGCCTTGCCTTGCCTCAGATAGAGCTTGGGAGAAGGATCTCTTGGTTTTCCCAAACTTGGATAAGTGGAGGACTATGAATTGATGGATAGATTGAGGGTTGTATAATGGGCATAGCCCGTGCTGAAGCCTCCTGGAGCTGCAGCTCCAGGAGGCTTCAGCACTGTGGCTGTTGGGGGGTTTCCTGGAGCCCCTCTCTGCTCTCCACTGGGATGGGGAGGCAGTTATCCCTGTGTTGGTCCCTTTTAGGCACCTTTGCTCTGGGTGTCCTTTCAGGCGTCTGGGTTTCTGGTTTCCCCGGTGTCTGAGTCAGCGCTCTGGGGGGTGGGTCTTTGTATCCTCACAACCACTACTGAGCATTTTCATACGGATAAACCTTTCATACACAAGTCCACTCTCACAACTACCTACAGGTGCTTGGATTCAGGTGCTTACAGATACACTTCTATAGAGAAAACCCTGATCAATAGCTTTAGCCGTCACTTTATACATCCCAGAATAAAAAATACTGTATATTCTCCAGTGATGGTATCAAGGTGTTGGTTGTTTGTACCTGTAATTCTTTATCAGTTGGTTTTGCTGTTCTTTTTATATCTCTCTTTGTAGGTGTAGAAGCAGACTCAGATGATATTTTCTTGCTCTCTCCTTTTCCTCTCTATTTTTTCACCTTATCTCTCTTTTAACATGTTGTCTCATCTTTTTGAAATAGTCCCAGAATAAAATCTAATAAATCTTTTTGCATATATTAATCAAGTGGAGCACTATGGCCAAAGCTGTAATGCTCCACTTGTGAAAGTAAAATATGTTGGGCTCTCTTTGGCATTGAGGCAGCAATTCTTTAAGGTAAACTACCAGGCAGGGCACGTAAATACTACTACTACTACTACTACTACTACTACTACTAATAATAATAATAATAATAATAAAATATTTTTTTCAAAAACATGCTGATGTGTGTGTGTGTGTGTGTGTGTGTGTGTGTGTGTGTGTGTGTGTGTGTGTGTGTGTGTGTGTGTGTGTGTGGAGAAGAGAACGCACAAGTGAAGCAAATATGCTTCTTTGGTTTCGCAACAGTTTAGCTGACAACTTAGGCTGTAAAGTGTTCATTCTATTCATCAGACTGACAAACTGATTATAAAACCGTCTGTGGTGGCTGTTTTTTGCAAATAGTGCTCTGTAGCACCTTCTTCAAGGCTAAAAAAATTGTATGTTGTTGGCGGCTTAAAACTCATGAAGTCACATTTTTGTGGTTATACGTTTGGAGGGCTTCCAGGAAATAGGCTAAAAACCACAAACTCTCTTTTAAGTAGCGTACATTGCAAAGACGCTAAACTAAATGAAGATTTCTAGCTTTTTTTAATTTGTTAAGTGTGTGCTGAATTTATCCAGTATGCTTTGGGCTTTGCATTGGGTCTGTTTTATTTGTGTTTCACTCTATATTGCAATAAAAATAACCCCTTAGCTTGTTTGCTCAGGCATCACAACTGAATAAAAATACTTTATGTTCTTCACAAGATTGTGAGGCATGAAATCAACTGTTTCTGAAGATCCAGTTAGTATTTAGATTTGTGCGACAGAACACTCTAGTGGTCCCAGTGATAATTATGATATACAAAGTGCAAGTACCACTATTGCAGAGGCTCAAAGGGAAACTGAAACACAAGCCAATACAATGTTGCACTTCAGCACAAGAGACATGAGCATGTTTATAGGATATAGGAGTTCAGTACATAAACAAAATGAATTAATCCTTCTGTTTTGTTTGGTTTGCGATTTCCCTTGGTACCATTCTTAAATTATTTCAAATCTAGTCTTTGCATATTTTTATTTAGCAGTACTGACAAACAACAGATCACAAAGTTTACTTTACACAGTTAACTTTACAATAAACATGCAAAGATTTAGAGCAACTGCAAAGTTCTGCTGTGCATGAGAGGTTTCAACCTCAAGGTTTCAGTGCCACACATTTGGTGCTTTCAGCTTCATGTGGCTTCCTGTTGAGATCATCTTGCAGCATGATCCTGTTCACAGTCTCACAGTCTTCCAGCACTGCTCTTCCACCTCAGTTGACGGTGAACTATTTCTTTCTTTGCTAAATCCCTCTATGGTCTTACAGTGATTGACTGTAATCACTAGCTCAAACATGGCTGGAAGTGTACTGGGGATGGCCTTTTCTCTTCTGCTCCTTGCCTCTATTATCCAAGGTAATCCAATGCACTTGCACATGTCCTCTCGCTTCGCTAACAATAGTAATATGTTTGCCACTGAATTTAAAGTCTGTTGACTCCTGCCGTTTCAAGCTGTTGTTTTCAGCTTTATAATGCACTAAATTTATGTTTCTTCCCTTTCTTTACTTGTCACATTATCTGATCTACCTGACAGGTGGCAATAATTCTGAGCAGTTTCTTTATGAAACACTGGAGGCTGAGGTGGGCCAGAACATCAGTATACCTTGTGTCTTGAAAGACGGTGCTGATCGCAAGATTGTTGGTTTTAAATGGATGAAGAATGGAGGAACAAACCTTGCCGTTTACAACCCAATTCATGGACAGTATTTGTATTGGCCTAACGTGACCATGCAAGTGAAGAGAAATTATGTAAAAAATTTAACTGGTACAGAGCTTTACCTCCCTTCGGTGAACAAATGGGACAGTGGGATCTATAGTTGTGAGATCACAATATTTGCTTCGGAATCTTTTTTCATCAAAACAACATTAACAGTCAAAGGTAAGTATGTTTGCTTCTTTATATAAAAGAACTGTGACAAAACAAAATGCTGGTCTAAGTCTGTATGCAAAAGGAATGTCATTTCAGCTGTATTTGCCAGTAAAAAAGTTTCTGTTCCCTCATCAGCCAAACACTGCAACCATGCTTTTTTTTCAAGAGGAAGTTGTGACCATATTAGTGAAATAAGACAAATTGCACAATCGGTTTTATGTGGACTGAAACTAATACAACAGGTTTCCTTACTTTTACTTTTTTTTATTATTCAAATGTACCTCTAATTTTCTCCCCAGATGAAATCAAACTATTGTGCAATGCCAACAAAGATTTTGAGGTCCCCTTTGGAGACAATGTTACAATTCAATGCACAGTGAACTCCAACGCACAGTACAGGTGGACCAAGGTAAGGGAAACATACAGATATTAAAAAAGAACAGAACAAAGAAGTAAACTAGGATCTCATTACGTTGCCCTTAACCATTTCCTTGACTTGCACCTGTAATCTCTTTGCTGATTTGTCTGCGTTTCCACTGCAATACAGTCTATGAAAATCATGTCTGCTGTCGTTGAGACAGAATCTATGTAAGATAGAAGGAAATGAAAACACAATTTTTGACAATAAAGCTGCAACCAGATGATTCTTTTAGCTATCCTCTTAACCTGCATGCTAAGTTGCAACAAACTCAGTGCAGAAGGCTAACTGTAAGAAAGTTTAAACAAACTTTGCAGATGTAAAATGTTGCAATTTCCAATTTTAAGTTTGTACAACAAATACGACTCCATTTTAAACCAAGGTTGACCCTGGACCCAGTTCTTAACTTGGTCGGTGTTGAGGCCTGGCTATAGGACAATAACAAATAAAGGAAAGCAGTGCATGGGATAGCTTAAAATCCCATTTATTTAACAAAAATCATAACTGGCTGGAGAACAGAGGTCAAGAAGAAAGAGTGAGAAGGAGCAAGTGGTGCCTCTTAAGATAGATCTGAAGCTCTCCTGTAGATATTGGCCAGCTGCCTCCACTTTTAATCAGCACCAGTTAGGAGCTCTGAAACATATGTTAGAAAGGCCCAGAGAAAAAAAGAAATAAATAAAAAAAAGAAAGGCCAAGAGGAGAGGTCTTGGGCTATAACAGTCAGAAGAAGAATCAGTATGGTTGTCCAGATTAAGAGAACCAGTTTGGTTTCATATTAATATGACTTTAAACCAGTTTTACTCAAATTATTTGTAAAAAATCAATAGAGGGAGACAATTTCTTCACAAAAATTTAACTTTTTTTTATCTCATTACCCCTAAAGGAGATGTCCCCCTACGTACTGTATCACCACCTAAATGTGGTAACGGCATTTTAAGCAACAAACAGTGTTTCTGAATGCTTCACAATCTCAAACACATAGTTTGAAGCAGGCATCAACACCCACTGACATATATTAATATGTCATATATTAGAGTGTTGAAGCATTAAGTCAGAATAGGCGCCGAAAGACTGAGGTCTATGCATTGGATAGACAACCTTAAAGGGGACATATCATTTGAAAACAAAACTACTTTTTAAGCCCTTAAATATGTGTTGTTGTGTAATTGGAGTCTCTGGGAATACAGAAAATTTGAATGTTGTCTGTCCAGGTACTGCATAGGTATCTTTATATTCTTTAAGGCATATTTTTCAAGCCATTCAGTTGTCTCTGTTTAGCAAATTAATTTGTTTGGCTTTTAACCTGCTAGACATTTTAAAAGCCATAAATTATACATAAACAGGGCTCCCACAACATTTTTATTGGCTGCTATATATATACACTCACCGGCCACTTTATTAGGTACCCCATGCTAGTAACGGGTTGGACCCCCTTTTGCCTTCAGAACTGCCTCAATTCTTCGTGGCATAGATTCAACAAGGTGCTGGAAGCATTCCTCAGGGAGTTTGGTCCATATTGACATGATGGCATCACACAGTTGCCGCAGATTTGTCGGCTGCACATCCATGATGCGAATCTCCCGTTCCACCACATCCCAAAGATGCTCTATTGGATTAAGATCTGGTGACTGTGGAGGCCATTTGAGTACAGCGAACTCATTGTCATGTTCAAGAAACCAGTCTGAGATGATTCCAGCTTTATGACATGGCGCATTATCCTGCTGAAAGTAGCCATCAGAAGTTGGGTACATTGTGGTCATAAAGGGATGGACATGGTCAGCAACAATACTCAGGTAGGCTGTGGCGTTGCAACGATGCTCAATTGGTACCAAGGGGCCCAAAGAGTGCCAAGAAAATATTCCCCACACCATGACACCACCACCACCAGCCTGAACCGTTGATACAAGGCAGGATGGATCCATGCTTTCATGTTGTAGACGCCAAATTCTGACCCTACCATCCGACTGTCGCAGCAGAAATCGAGACTCATCAGACCAGGCAACGTTTTTCCAATCTTCTATTGTCCAATTTCGATGAGCTTGTGCAAATTGTAGCATCAGTTTCCTGTTCTTAGCTGAAAGGAGTGGCACCCGATGTGGTCTTCTGCTGCTGTAGCCCATCTGCCTCAAAGTTCGACGTACTGTGCGTTCAGAGATGCTCTTCTGCCCACCTTGGTTGTAACGGGTGGTTATTTGAGTCACTGTTGCCCTTCTATCAGCTCGAACCAGTCTGGCCATTCTCCTCTGACCTCTGGCATCAACAAGGCATTTCCGCCCACAGAACTGCCGCTCACTGGATGTTTTTTCTTTTTCGGACCATTCTCTGTAAACCCTAGAGATGGTTGTGCGTGAAAATCCCAGTAGATTAGCAGTTTCTGAAATACTCAGACCAGCCCTTCTGGCACCAACAATCATGCCACGTTCAAAGTCACTCAAATCACCTTTCTTCCCCATACTGATGCTCGGTTTGAACTGCAGGAGATTCTCTTGACCATGTCTACATGCCTAAATGCACTGAGTTGCCGCCATGTGATTGGCTGCTTAGAAATTAAGTGTTTACGAGCAGTTGAACAGGTGTACCTAATAAAGTGGCCGGTGAGTGTATATATATATATATGTATATAAATATCAAATACACTTTCTGAGAAGCTTGAGCATGCAAAATGGTATTTAGGGGCTGTTAAGACTCGTACTGGGTTCCGAAACTCTGACATCAGTTCTTTTTGAACAAAGGTTGTTGCATGAATAAATCCCTCAAAATTCCATCGATGGTACATTTAAACATTAAAATTTCTGAAAAATTAGAGTGTGCAAATAGGCGATCACAGTAGTGTTATTGTAACGTGTAACAGACACAATCTTTTCAGCATGCTGCCAAAGAGACTGAAGAACAATGTTTTAAAGTGGCCGCCACAAAACACTGCTCTCAGCACCATAATAAATTTAAGCAGGGCCAGCTTCAACTCTGACACAGTTACACTCGGTCTGTTCCGGAGGAATGGGCCAAACTTCCAGGAAACTATTGTAAGGAGCTTGTGGGAGGACACTCAAATTGTTTGAAGTAGAAGTCATTCAGTTTGAAATGCTACAAAATGCCAATTTTGTATCATATATTCTGAATTAAAATATTTTTTTGTTTTTCTGGAAGATTATTTTTCTTTCGTACAGGCATTTAGCAAACTGAAATGTTATGGTAATCCTTTCAGCCCAAAATAGAACATATGTAAGCTCTTTTAATGTCACAGTGGGAAGAAAAGGTTATGTGTTTCTTTATGAAGTGAATAATAAGATCTGGTTTTAGTTGTATCGAGTTACTGTTTTCTAACAAAGGGTGTTTATGTTCTAAATGATCTATTTGTGGCCCAGGACAACAAGCTTGTGTCAGAGAACAAATCCCTGGAGCTCTGGCAGGTGACAGAAGCCGATGCAGGAGTGTATGAGCTGACAGTAAACACAGGAAGCAAAAGCCTGCATAAAGAGTTTATTATATCCGTGCTGACTACAACCACAAGTTTAACGACAGGTGAGCCATCCTGTTCTTTTTTGTTGTTGTTGTTTGTTTTATCTTGTTTTGATTTTTTTACTGCTACATGCCCCTTTGGGTCATACTCCATTTCTTCGGATCCTCAGAGCTGGATTATCAATCAAACACTGGGCCAAAGAGACAGAATGTCTTAATAAACCGCACTGGATAAGGACGCTGATACTTGAGCTTCCATTATTATACTTTTGCTCTCTCAGTTTTAATTTTAATTATTTGAAAGGAATGGTAGAGATTGAAAGGATTTAAAGCTGTCAGGCAGGTCATGGGGATGTAACTGAATAAATTGAGAAATACCGAGAAAGAAATACAATTATTTGCTTCAAATCAGTTGTACAAAAGGGATAAGCATGGAAATGAAACTGAACTCAGATGATGGAGAACTTAACAGGATCTATTTCTTCAACAAACCAGGCTGTGTATTGTCTATCACTACGGCTTTGTCACTGCTGAGTGACACGACTGTGGTGAGGTGAGAAAATAGTGTCTACGTCGCATCCTGTAAGCTTGTTTCATGAGAAAGAGCAACAAAAAGAAAACCTCCTAGATGTGAGGAGTTCCTTCCTGCTTTTCATCTTCGTGTTCAAACCACAGAAACACGGAATGGGGTGAGAGCGCAGTCTATCGGTCAGAATAGAGAAGTACAGCAAGCAGAGGGTCTATTTCCAGAAAACATAAAGATACTTTACAAGGCATTTCTCAACTGTACAATGCCTAAACTGCTAATCTTGTCATCGCCTAACATAAAAGGTCCTGGAGGATGATGTGGATGTGAAAATTTGAGAGTAAATTATTCTGAGCCTGAGTAAATTAAATTTAAATGCCCAAAAAATGTATTCCTAACAATAAAAAAAACAGATGGTTACATACAATACTTCTTACTTTTGCTGTAAAGATGGTGATAAATACAATAAATTATAACTGCAACGTCTTGGTTACATCTGTAGAATGTTTGGTGTCCACACAGCAAGCAATTGAGAAGTTATAGACGTTCAGATTGAAAAAGATCCAAGAGGAGCCCATACTGTTTTGTGCCATTTTGGCACAGTTTGGCACAATTTTTGAATTTTGGTATTTATTTTTGAAATAAAAAATGTGAGAAGCTATTATATATTTAGTAGATACTTTTGCAGAGGAGAGTCGGATGAAGATCTGGACAAATGTGTGTGTGTGTGTCAATCTCAGTGAGACAGCTCCAAGCATGTTATTGTTGCTGAAGAGCTCAAGCCCTCTTGAAAGGGGGCTCGTGTGGATTTAAGGGGTTAAACAAATTGAATTCTGCTTGAAAGAAACTATCATATATAAATAAATTCCATTTTCCAACTCAGTCCTGTAACAGATTTGTTTTTAAAACTGAAAAAAGGGAACTTTTAATTTCTTCTGTCATTTTTAATGTGAGTTGCTCAATTTTCTAATGCAGGGCTTGAATCAGAATTTTACTGGGGGAGAGAAGTCTCTTTACCCATTCTCAAAAAAAATATATGATTACCTTCAATATTTTTGGCACCTCTATAAAGATATACAAAAGTCATAAAACCATTGTTTGTTTGCTACTGTCTCTGGGCTCTGAAGACTTTTTAAATTACATATATACCACACTGTTTACTGTGTGTGGGGCAAGATAAATCTGTGTCCTTGCCCAGTCTTAATCATTACAGTTACAGTTGTTTTACATTTCTAAACAAGTGCATTTGATGAGCATGTTTAGAGAAGAAACTACTTTTTGTATATGTTTTCCTGAATTATAAAGATCAGCACCCATCTTCCTTCCTAGAATGGAAAAAAAAAATATTGTCTTTCTGATCTTCAAGACTGGGTTATATTTTGCCCATTGTAATGCTGAAGATAGGCACCAGCACCCCTTGCAACCCCATGAAAGATAAAGCGAGTAAGAAAATGGATGGATTGATGGATGGATGGATGGAAGACTGAGATATATATTTATATCTCAAGAAAACAGGAATTCATTGATGAACATCAAATGCTCCTTGACTCAGATAAACATGATGGAGTATAAATTACAAAATGTAATCTGTATTTTACATTAATTGCCTGTATGCCAATTGTGACTTTGGTGATTGTGTTAACTACACTAGAGTCGCTTAAAGAAAAATATACTGAAAAATGTTTTGTTTTTGTAATCTGTAATCTAAGAAAATCCAGCCAATTACATCAAGTTTTTGCAATAATCCCTCCAGCTGGATCAGAATGTCGTAACAGTGGATGTTTGATAGCATCAAGTTGGTGATTTTGTAGTAATTTCTGATACTGAGTGCCTCCTTGGGTTTTTTTCAGGGTACTTCAGTTTCCTCTCAAGGAAACAAGCATGCTAAGTTAAATTAAGTTAAATTCCATTTGAATAAGAGTTGATGTGTTTATGTGTATGGTCATTTGTCCTCTCACCCACTGGCTGCCTGAAAAAGGCACCATCCCCTGGATGGTTGGACAAAATGGGTGATTTATGTCTTTCAGTGCTTCTGTAGAAACAAAACATGTTGTACAAGCCATCAACTACATGCAATCATGCCATTAATTTTCTGGTTGTTGTTTTACGGTTTTCTTTAATATACATTTTTATTTATTTAGCTAATGACTCATTATGTATTTCTGTAGTTCCTGAAAGTGTTTTATGTAACAAACATAACCTACTTTATCTTACAGTAAGACTGAGCGATTAATTTTTAACCATTCCTTTGTGATTTTCAGGCTTGACAGAGTCAACTCAGGGTCCAACTGATTCACCACACACCAGCGCTCCAATAACCAGCACACTTTCAACAGATATGCTCTGGACCACTCAACCAAACTCCAGCACTGTTATGGTCCCTGCAGCAGGGCATGTAACCCCTTCAACAACTCCATTATCTGTTAGTGTCCCATCGTCCCCAGACACACAATCCGTCAGTAATTACCTACGCAACTCTAGCATGTCAAGCAAAGATGTGACAGAGCTCACATCAACATGGAGAACAGCTAGTGAGGAGATGAAGAATGAGTCCAACATTTACAGGCTGTCCACAAAGGACATTCCCTCAACAAGCACGGCAGACTTCAGGACAACAGGGGACATATTACAAAGCTCTGGACACCGTGGAACTGTTCCAATTGGCAGTGGTAATATTTGACGAATCTTGTTTATTTCAGTGTATAATTAAAAAAAAGGCAGGTCAGGGTTGGACAATATCAACAGAGGTGTATTATTTTATTACCAGTCTCCAGGTGGGACCCACATTTTCTTCCTTTTTCAATTAAGTAGCAGTTTTCAAAAAAAAAAATATTTGTTTATCTTTGGCAAAAGCTTTATTTGTGGTCATCAAGATGAGGCCAAAAGGTCACAAGGTAAGCAATAAAAAACTAAGAACAGCACATGATTACAGTAAACATGAGGCAAAGATAAATTTCATTGTTATATTGAATTAACTTACTTGGTTTATCGTTTGTAGTGCATACTCTGGGCGCGGGCTGCCTTACATGAATGCACTTCTAATTTAGACATTACAGTCAGGCAGTCTTGTAGACTGCTAAGGGGTCCATCAGGTAGTGACACAGTGTACTGTAATGCTCAAAATATCCATTGAGTCGAGCAGCTTTGTTGCTTACCAAAGTCGTGCTAACTTATTTTGACAAATTTTTGAGTGCATTGTACCACATTAAAGCAGTTAGTGAGCACAGCAAGTACGGTAATATTATATACAATATCATATATTTGAGAAAATTTAAGGATTTTAAGTGGACCTTACGGTCCGAAGTATACTGTAACTCAAACTTTCCAATTTTGTTTATGAAGGTGCTTTAAGTGTTTAATCTACATTTAAAAGCCACATTACATTAACTCAGATTGGGTTAAAATATATTGACAAAGGTTATCAACTTGTAAGATACCCACCTCAATATTTGCGCTCAACTTAGCAAATTACTCACATTGCCACTCAAAGGAATAGAAAGGAATAGATGGCATGTGGTCAACCGTAAGAACACCATCAAGGGTAGGAAATGAGCTTTGGACTGTTGTGCAAATTTCAGACAGTCTTTACCTCATACGTAATTTTGCAACAAAAACGCATATGTGTCATATTTCTAAAAATGTGACTCTGAGGAACGCAATGACTGAAAGAAATGTAGGTTTGAGAAGGTTTATTGAAAAGGTTGGATCTGGATGGATCTTTCAGTGGATCAAAGGTCTTGTGGGTTCTGCCGGAAAAGATGGAGAGGATGGTGAATAACTTGAGCTTGGTACTGTGAAAATGTTGTTTGGAAAAAGGACTCACTGAGGCGGTGGCTTGGGTTTGTTCCAGGTGTAGGGGTGCTGTGCAGACGTCCGGGTTTTCGGTGCAGGTCCTGGTCCCTCCTCGGTGTTGTGATAGGTTGGAGGTCAGGCAGGCGTGTGCAGGCAGGAGGACTAGCTGAGTTACTGTAGGTTCCAGTTCGGTTCTGAAACTGTTTCCAGGCTGATCCCTGACGAAGGTTAAGTGAGGCTTCCAGGCTTGGTGCAGATGATCAAGGTTCTAGGTCAAAGATAACAGGAACAGGGTTAGACAAGGTATCATGTTGGAACACGGAGAACACTTGGGTTTGGTCTGTACCACGCTGAAGCGCAAACAAACTGACGCCCTCCTCCTGGTTCCAGCTCCTTATAAAGGGTGGTGATCAGCTCAGATGTGTCACACCTGCCCGTCCAGACCTGCAGAGGAGGAAGAGAAGGGAAAGACAGGCCTGCACCTAGACCACAGACAATATGACAATATGGGTGATTCTAGTCAAATCCGGGCCTACAGCCTTCCGAAAAACTACAAAGTATGCACTCTCTTCTCTCTGGACATTTTATTTAACTTCCATGAGGTAAACTGTGCTTATACGTCATGTCATGCGAAATACATGACATTAGCGCCGGTTAGGGAAATCGCAAGGTTGTCATACTCAATTAGCTGTGAGAGCAAGCATACAGGCTCCTTTTCTTCCACCTTCCTTACTGACTGCACTATTTAGACGGCATTCATCAGGGAGACCGCTGACATACTTCCGCTTTGGGTAAAGAGTCCTTACCCAAAAGATGTATTCTGATGCAGCTAATACGTCCTTTTACATTTCTTTTACTTACTAACCCAATCAATTTAGTGAGATGCACAAACCTGTGCCCTCAACTTGCCTGGACAAACAAACCACAGAAACAGCTCAGGTACAGGGACCTTTGTAGACTCCAGCTTTCTTAGCCCCTAGGTAAGATATGAGGTAGAAAACTAATTAGACAGAGCATCCAAAGTTACTGCACTGCCACGGGAGGGGATTACAAGAAACAATATTTAGCCTCAAGGCTAAAGGTTTTGTATTATAGCATTGCATTTATTCAGAGTTTGTGGACTCTGGACACAAGGTAATCAATATGTTAGCAATTTATCTGTAGCTGCCTGTATCCACCAAATAATAGATTTTCCTCATTTATGCAACCTGCTTCTCAGAATCTGGACGGAGTCATATGCTGGTGGTGTTCATCATCATTCTACTGCTGCTATTGATCATCGGGGTTGTCATTCTTTACAGGAGACAGCTGATGAAAACAAGGTAAAACTAGACATTTTCTCTTTTTCCAGCTCCCTGCACCCAAACTGTTTTTACAAACATGTAAAATGCTGACATCTATCATACTTTGTGGAAGAAACACATGACCTGTAAATCTTGGGCATTTTTTATATCTATCAGTGCCACTAATTGATACCTCTGTTTTCATGCTCCTCCTGTAGGATGGACCTCCCGCCTCCATTCAAACCACCTCCACCTCCTGTCAAGTACACAGCTGCAAGACAAAGTGAAACACAGGTTTTCCCCACTTCGAGGTGCAACTCCATAGCAGAACCTATGAGACCTATCTTGTTGAATCAATGTTAACCTGCTTTTTGTGCAGGGTGCTGTACTTGTGAAGGTCTGCTAAAGTGATTTTATGCAGATACAAAATATATTGCTTTCATCTGCATGTGTGTATGTTACTATATATGTACATATTTCCAAAGATAGAGACACATTGCGTCTTTATGAAGGGCGTGTTAGCACAGGCCCTCCATACTTATTGGCACCTTTTGGAAGGTAAAATGTCTTGAAATAAATTACTCTTAATTATAATTGGATAATCTTAGTTAAAAAATGCTGAATCACTCAAACATCAAGTTACGAGGGAGGAAAACTACCCCCCTTGGTTTCATTCTCACTGTACTTGGTGGCAACATAATGCCTGACAGCCTGATTTCAAACTTAGTTTTAAATGTACAAACAATACTACTTCAATTTTCCTGTCAATCAGAGTCTTGATTAATTACTGCTAATTTGAATGTTGCACTTACATTTGTGCGTGTTGCTAATTAGCAACAGTACGCATAATGATATAATGCATCACAATATAACCATTGCATTGACATGATCAAAGTGGTTTAAATACAGCTAAATACTGCCAGATTCCTTCAATGCACAGTCCTAGGGGCTTCTATCCCCTCTTCCCAATACAAAATATGAAATATTTATTCATTACTTACTCATCATTTGAATTAAGCAGTCCAATGTTACATACTTACAAAAGCACTGGATTTACAATTTCTAAGATGCCTATTATTCTTCTAATGTCACAATTTAGGTTAAATATCCGTCACCACCCTTCCTTTGATTAATTCCACATCACCTCCAAGTTTTTACTCCGGTCACCTGTGCACTCCTCTATTTATACCTGCCTTACCTCTCTGTTTGGGGCCAGATTATTTCGAGCCATTTAATGAGTCTAGTCCAGCGTTCTGTTTCTTTGTTGACTTGTTGATATGACCCAATTTTGCCTCTGGATTTTCTGAGCCAGCCTGTTTCCTGAATTACGTTTTTCCTGTTTGATCTGACTTGCTGCCCATTTTGCCTGACCAGATCTGCCTCCTGATAACTGAGCTTGCCTGACCCCTGTCTGTTTATTAAGCCTGCCTGTGTATCGTACCGGACCTGCTGCCTGACACCTGAACCTGCCTGACCCCAGTTCTGATCATTACCGAACCTAGGATCTGTTTCCCAACTCTGAGCTCGGATTCTGCTCTGGACTTTCCTGCACTTCTGATTACCTGGCTCTTGACTTAGGATTGTTTTGTCACCACAAACTCAGTCTTGTCCTGCTCATAAGACTTAAGCCTGTCTGTCTACCTGGTTTCAACCCACAACCTGTCCGTTACTAAACCTTCTTTAACCATACCTTCCTGTCTGGTTCGAATTCTGGGTCCATCAGTTCTGTTCGTTACAGAATGATCTGGCCCTAATGGACCACCTCAAATTCTGGTCCTGACGCCGAGGTTCTGGTCGATGCTTTGGGGTCAGTCAGCATGGGTGCGACGCTCGGCAGTCAGCCAGTCAGCATTAGTGCAACGCTCGGCAGTCCGCCAGTGAGCATGGGTGCAACGCTCGGCAGTCCGCCAGTCAGCATGGGTGCAATGCTCGGCAGTCCGCCTGTAGCGTGGGTGTGGCGCTCGCCAGTCCGCGAGTCAGCTTGGGTGCGACGCTCACCATTCTGCCTGTCTTCACTAGTTATGCTAGGAGGGGAAGCCGTCCAGAAGCCAGGCGCCCTCAGAGGCCAGAGACAAGGAGCCCTCTCAGGCCAGAAGCCAGGTGCAATCCAATGTCAGAAGCCAGCGCGCCGTCCCAGGCCAGAGGCCAGGCGCCGACAGAGGCCAGAAGCCAGGCGCCATCAGAGGCCAGAAGCCAGCGCACCGTCCCAGGCCAGAAGCCAGATGCCCAGAGAGGCCAGAAGCCAGTGCGCCGTCCCAGGCCAGAAGCCAGTGCGCCGTCCCAGGCCAGAAGCCAGGCGCCGTTCCAGGCCAGAAGCCATGCGCCGTTCCAGGCCAGAAGCCAACAGAGGCCAGAAGCCATGCGCCAACAGAAGCCAGCGTGCCGTCCCAGGCCAGAAGCCAGCGCGCAGTCCCAGGCCAGAAGCCAGGTGTCGTCCCAGGCCAGAAGCCAGGTGGCTCCTCACAGGACAGTGGAGTGTACATTGGAGGCGGATCCAGCTGGATCCCCTCTTCGCAGATTGGAGGCGGACCCACCTAGATCCCCTCCTCACAGGACTCTGGAGCAGAGACCGGAGGCGGATCCGTCTGGACCCCCTCCTTACAGACCGAAGGCTTGGCGAGCGTCGCACCCATGCTGACTGGCATGCACCGCACCCTCAGAGACAGGAGCAGCGGCCTGCGTCGCACCCACGGTGGCAGGAGCAGCGGCCTGCGTCGCACTCACGCAGGCAGAACTCGAGGTTTCGGCCAGACCCTTGAATGCAGGAACATATCCTAAGCCGGCAGCTATCTCCTCAGTAACAGGAACAGGGTCTGATGTGGCCACCGGACCCCCAGTAACAGGAACAGCGTCTGAGGCGACCACCGGACCCCCAGTAACCGGAACAGATTCTGAGGTGGCAGTCGGGCACCCATTGTCGGGAACAAGTTCAGAGTCTGAGTCGCCAACAGGCCCTCAAAAACAGGAACAGATTCTGAGGCGGTAGCCGAGCCCTCAATTAAGGGAACAGAGTCCTTGGTGACTGAATGCTGGATATGACTCACCAAAAGGTTTGAAATGATCTGGCAGATTATAGCAGGATGAAACAGGTATAAGTATGGAGGTGAACAGGTAAACAGAGCAGAGTGCTAATTACAAGTGACAGGTGGAGATAATCAAAGAGAAGGTGGTAACTGAAGTGAACCGAACTGATTGGTTAGTGACTGGAGGCTGACAGGTGAGCATATCTGATTGGCTGGTAACTGGTGATCGGGTAGTGTCAGGCAAGCAGATTGGGTGGTGAAATGAGCTAGATAATGTAAAGTGCAAAACAGTACCAAAACACAACCAACCTGTGGCAAAAACTAAAACTATGACAGAACTCAAATTAACATAGAATTTGCGACAGCTGTCCAAAAGGGGATGCATTTGGTTCCTTGCCCAGTCTTCTTTGTCACACTTAACACTGTTAAGTGTGACACTATGGATATGGGCAAGTTTATCCAAGCAGTAATTTTCCTGGCCTTTTCCCAAGTCATGACTGTAAACACAGATCTTGTTACTTAAATACCATATTCTCCTGCCCAGTTTAGTAGCTAAGAGAATGTAGCCCCTTTTTTATAACATATGTCTCTGGGGAACAGGGTGAAATGGATTTCAAGTCTGCCAACATTTTGATCAACATAAAGAAGTAAATTCTGTGTAAAATAGTTTTTAGTTATGTTGTTTCCACCTACTAACATACCAGAATGGAAGATTTTCTTTTTCGAAATTAAGTTGATGATTTACAATTTGTTTTAGGGCTTTTTACACATCTTTGCAAGGAGTGTAAAATGTGGATGGTGGTGTAAATATAAATTAAACAAAATATATATTTTGAAAAATATTTAAGTCTATTTGTAATGTGAGTGTGTGTGACACTTTTGTTCGTTTGTTGTACATTAATGCACATTTATCCATGTGTTTTTCCAATTGTATTGTTTTGTGCTAAATGTATCACATGCATTAGTTCATAGAAGTTGTAAATAAAACAAAAATAATTGTGTGTCTGAACTGATTGAAATTCCAGGCTTATCCATTCATGCCTGCCGATGATAGAAAATCACTCTGTATTTCCTATGTAAACAGTGTTTCAAAGTGCACTTTATATTTTCTTTATGCATCTTATAATGAATGCCTACTATGTTCTGTAATGCTGTAATTCTGTTTTTTCATCTTTAAAATAGGTGAATTAGGATTTCCTGCCATGAAGCCTAGATAAATTTTACTGGCAACAGTAATTGACCAGGAGTACTTTATCAATGTCATGGGCTAGAGCTAAAAGCTCAAACCACAGTTACTTAAAGGAAAACTGACAAATCCATCACATTGTCTAAATAAAAGTACTCAAATTCCCTCTTCCTAACCATGATAATCAGCAATTGATGAAGCTCAGACTAATGCAGTACCTGTCGGAAGTTTAAATACACACAGAGTTGGATGTCATGTTGTTTGGACTTTTACCAATTTACTCTAAATGGTATTTTTTTATAAAACAAGAATTCAATTATTTGAATCCAATCTCATTTTTCCACCTTGTGTGAAGCAACAGTATCTAGGGCAGCATGTAACAGCTCATTATGTAATAGTGCTACAGTATGTAATAATGTAATAAAACTTAATTTAAACTGCATTATGTAATAATCGACACAAAATGTAATCAAATTCTTCAACACCTTTTGTAATATGTTCTGCCGCATTATGTAATAACATTACTACATTATGTGTAGATTAACACAAAATGCGGTAATGACTCTTTTTTTAGAAATGATAATGTGATAATGCGATTCATTTTCTAATAAACGATCACAAACCAGTGTTTGTGTTCATCTTAATAAATACACTTATTATGTCCAATTACAATTATTATGTCCCAAATACTACACATTAAAATCTTGGAAAATTTGTTCAGTAAAGGCTAAACCTTTTGTTATTTGCCTATATTCAAAAGGTATTGCCCTGATCAGTGTTACTTACAGAAATTATTCCAATTCATAGATTATACCCGGAATCTATCTAAAAGTCTGCTTTATTGAAAAGTAAATTGTAGGTGAGGCTGCTGCTCATGCCTTTGACACCATATATAACCATTATAATTAACATTCAGGATGAAAGACACTACCATGGCCAGCCAGACAGACTTATGTCAGGTTATCATCAGGTTAGAACCAATCTGATTACTACGGATGTGACACAAAAAACTCCAAGCGATGTAGTTTGTTTTTTTTCAATTTATAGTCTGTGAAAAATGTCATACCATTGAGCAAACTCTCGAGTAAATCATTTTTGCCGCTTTTGTCTAAAACAAATCTGAGGATACATGGTGTACTCAAATGCACTTTCTTTATCTTCCAAGGCACTTGGCCAACAAAAATCTCCTCATGTATTTTGACTGTTATGGTAGCAGGAAAGCATTGCTGCATTATGGGTAAGTCTGCCGCTGAGTGTGACGCATTATAAAATCCCGCCTACCGTGCTGTGATTGGACCGGTCTGTTTTGGGCAAGAGGGAATGGAGCCTTACCAGACTGACTGAGGCTGATCTGAATACTCTTATAGAGCAAGGACTCTGTGCTCTAAAACCTGTCTTCATTTAAGAAGCGCCCCCTGCTGTTCAGCCGTCTCATTGACCCTGTGTGGCATCCCTATGGTAAGTTGATGTCTTTACCCTCATAGGGGATATATTAGCACTACTCTAAGTAGTGCTAATATAGACAAATTTGGTATAGTTTAATGTGTTTTTATTACAATAGGTTATCGTTGAATATTATAAATATTTGAAAGTACTAACTTGAAAGCCATGAAACAACTTTGCTAATGTTCTGACTAGCAAACAACTACTGTACAATTTAATTGAGCTGTAACACATCTTTCTCACCTCATACCACATACATTTTTCTTTCCTCTGTATTATACAGTATTATAATTGACAGGAATATTAAAGTTGAAGCAAACTCTCTGTATATCAGTAGCCACTGGTGAAATTGTTTATTTCACCACATTAGCTGTGACCAAAGTGGGACGTGCTAGTCTTCCTGGGGTCCACAAGACAAAACAAATATTACTTAACAATTAAACATTGTAGACATTATTATAGATGTCATCAGAAATAATTCAGAATAAGTTATTACATTCATATCTATTACATTCTCCCTTTTCACAATTCTCACTTTCATACAGTAAATATGTTAATTCACTACTCACAAATTTAAATAGTGCATTCTCAAGTAAAAATTAAAAGTTACTTTACTGTTCAGTTCACATACATTCAGTGGGCAATTTTTCCAATAGCTGATGGCACGATAAATAGCTGTTCTTTTGATTTTGGACATGGTAACATCATCTGACCACCATTAGCTAACCTTGTCAAATAAGAATGAACCTGATCACATCTGATAATTTGCTTATATAAGAAAACACATTGAAAAGAATAGACAGTGTTTCTAAATGTTGTTTGTTTGTTTGTGAAAGAGCCACATGTTTAAAGGTATGACATCTCCTTTAAACATGTTAGAGTGAAAAAATGGTAGCCTATTGATCAAGAATTGATCAATCTGTCGTCTCTCACAATGACATTTTATGAATTTTAAAATTAAGCTGAAAATAATCAAAAGAGGATACTGTTAGAAATATGAATTCATAAATGTTAATGTATATCAATTAATATATTAAATATAATTTCAAGTGTAATATAACTTTTCTACAATTGTGTAATAATATTCAATTATATCTGGTAATGTTTTTGGCAGGTCTACAACTAACCATTGTAGTGATCTGTACCTTTTGGATCTTATGCAATGGACATGGATAGCATCAAGCACTGACTGAAGAAGTCTACAATATAATAGTAAAAAAAAATAATAAGAGGATAGTCCAATGTCCCTCTTCACGAGTGTACCAGAATACAAATAAATGCTTTGGTCAGGTTGTGGAGAAACAGACATCTCTATTTGCTAAGCCAGGATGGAGAAGAATTATTGTGTGGTTGGAAACCAATTACTGCCAGACGTTGCTGGTATTGGTGGAGAAGGTTTGGATCAAACCAAGGGGTCTGGCCCAATAAAGCAGCTAAATTACCAGTACTCTGGAATCAGTGAGAGAACGGTTCAAGGAATCATGGACAGCTCTAACATTTATTAACTCCACAAGACCAGATTTGGAAATAAACCCCTTCCAAAACCTATTAGGGCCAAATAAGTACGGGACCGACATCAGTTTGACCTCCTTGACATGGGCAAATTAACAAAATAACAATGGTGGTCACACATAGAGATACATACTCACTGTTCTTAACGTCTTCAGTCGATTTACATGGCTAGCACCATTAAAGTCAAAGAAGAGCACAGAGATTGCAAAGCATCTTAGCAACATCTATAACCAACATGGCCCACCTCAAGTTTTGCAGCATGATCAAGGAAGAGAGTTTAAAGGATCAGTGAGAAAGCTGATGCTGTCCCTCCATGTCAAAATAATTAAAAGTTCACCCCACCCTCCTCAGAGTCAACAAAAGGTAGAGAGATTCATAGAGTTCTAAGGAAAAAGATAATATATGACCTTGTGAGTTGTCATCAGAGAGGGGTTGACTGGGTTAAGGATCTATCAATTTACTCCAGAGTGCTAAATAAGGATGTCAAAAAAGTTTTTCATTTGAGGTCTACCATGGGAGAAAAAAAAATAGGGTAACAAACCCTTTGTTGGGTTCTCTATCCAGTGACGGAGAGGAAACCTGTGAGCCACCAACAAGCACATTTTCCTCCTTGAAACATTGACTGAAGTTTGCAAGCAAACAAAAAACAAACTGAGAAAATTGGCAGATTAATCAACTGAACACTGTCATCAACAGATGATCAAACGTGCAGGCCAAAAAACATATGATGTTAATGATGATGTTTTGGACAGGGTGACAGATCATGCCCATCGAGTCAACAAATCATGGCAAGTACTGGCTGGTAAAATCTTTAAAAAAATGTAAAGCTGTCAAAGCACAAAGTTCAATTTCAGATTCCCTGTGACTCAAAAATACACAAAAAAATGGTTATCTGTGTCTGATGTCACAAGTACAACACGATTGAAACAAAAAATGCAATCTAAATCTTCAAAAGTTGTGAAGCCAACACCTCCTTTTCTGGAGGTGAGTGGCATGCATACTTAGATCATATGACTCAAAATGGAACCTTTGGTGATCACATAACTCTACAAAGGGCTGCTGAAATGTTTAATGTTCAATTTGTTATTTTCTTTACCTTGTGAATGAATGCCTCTGATTATTTCTGAATCTAGCATATCTTCAGAAATGTTGCCACAGTTAGTCCTTGGCCACATTGCAGAAGGGCATGGAGATCATTGCCTAATTGGAAATATGCAGGATGCACAACAGTAAATTGAATTGGAAACAGAATCACACCAGGAACGTGAAAACGAGGAGCTCATGCCGAACAAAACCATAGAGTATGAACATCTCAATGAAGAAGTCCAAGATGATGCCCTGCCAGACAGAATCCTACAAGACCTTCGATCACATGAACCCCCTAATAATGATGGAGATGTAATACAGGACATGCCCATTCTTCCTGGTGTTTACGGTTATTGTGAAGTTCACTGTTGAAGCTGACATGACAATGCTTGGTGAATTCAATAGAGTTTCACATCTTTTTCAAAATTTTGCATCAAAATTCCACCCACAAATTTACCTCAGAGAAGCTTTAGCTGCAAGTCTTAACTGGAACAATTTCAATGACAATATTATTAGTTCTATGAGGCTGTATAAATCAGTGGGACACGACAGTGGTCTGGGAATGAGATTAAAGGAATTGTTTAACAAAAACAGTAAGTGGAAAATGGCCTGGATCATGCTAAAAAGTGTGGCCTATGGTCAATTAAAAATCAAATATATTTTTGGAGGAGATAATGCATGTGTTCATTTTTGTCAAAAGCAATTTTAAATGGTTGTAGTTCATATTTTGGTGATTGGTTTGATTGTATCAAATGATCCCTTCATCATTGCTCTGATAAGTACTATATACCTTTAATTTATGTTTTTTACTCTCCTATGACATTATTTAATGTGGTGTATTTTTGGACTGTATGTTTAGGTACATTTGTACTTTATCCACTTCAAAAAGATCTAATAGTTCAAATGTTAAAGTGTAGTTGATCATTGTATTATTGCATTTTTTTTCTTTAATGTAGGATAAGTTGTTGAAATAAATGTATTTAAAAAGCAGACTTATGTTCTATGAATGTAGTTTCAGCAAATTTTCAATAAAACCCGGGATCAACTTTTTTTGTGTCTCAGCCTCTTGTAGCATTCAGAATACATTTATACCTTGTTTCTTTATTTGAAGAACAGAACTGCATGAGATTGCTTGACAAGATATAAGAACTTGTTCTTAATGACTTGCCTGTAAAAAAAATAAAAATAAAGGTATAATGATAAGCAGGTTCAGCAAATAGATGTCTTTCTTGTGGCAGACCCCTCTAGTGGCCACAGTGATAATTAAAATATAAAAGACATCCGGTAAAATTACTAAAGAACCAAATACAATGAATAACATCAGTCTTAAAATAATATTCCAAAACATATTCACATATGTTGCACTTAAACATAACTGACATAAATATCTGACTTCTGATCAAATTCAGCAAAATCAGTAAATAAACAGCTGATGAATCCTCTCTTATTTTGGTATTTGCAAATACCCTTGGTATTATTCAGAATCCATGCTTTGCATATTCTTATTTTGTAAATATAGCAAAGTATCCGTCAACATGGCAAAGATGTATATTACTTGCAAAGTTTTGCTTTGTATGGCAAGTATTTACCTCAAACTGTCAGTCTAACTCATTTGGTGTGCTGTCTTTTGGGGCTTCCTTTTAAGATACATCTTCATGTTCTTTTTCACAGCTCTGCTGTACAATCTCAGCTGACAGGAAACTGCATCTATCTAACATAAATACCTCCATAACTTCAGAGTGATTGACTGTGATCACAAGCTCAACCATGGCTGGGAGTGTACTGGGCATGGCCTTCTCTCTTCTACTCCTTGCCTCTATTATCCAATGCACCTCCACAAGCAATGTTAATGTAAAAGCAACAATAGGATGTTTACCGTTGGTTTAGTGTCTCTTGTCTTCTGTATAAAAAGCTGTATAAAGGCTTATGTTTTATCTGTCTGCATCCTAGTGCCCAGCAATATGTCTTGTCAGTTTTAAAAAGCAATACTATTTGTCTCTTTACTTTCTGTACTTGTAATATTATCTGGTCTAACTAATAAGAGGCAAGATTTCTAAAAAAAAATATATTTTATTTTTTTTATGAATCGCTAGAAGCGGAGGTGGGCCAGAACATTACCATACCTTGCTTTGTGAAAGATGCTACTGGCTACATGATTATCAATATTAAATGGATAAAGAATGGAGGAACGCTTGTGGCGTATAACCCAGTTCACTGACTGCCTCAGTTTTGGCCTAACGTGACTCTCCAAGTGAAGACAAGTGATATGAACCTTTGAAATGGTTCATATCTACACCTCCCTTTGGCAAATGGGACTGTGGGATCATGTTGCTGGGTTCAGTCACCAATGAAATAATGTTAACAGTCCATGTTAAGTGTCTTTCTTTATTTCTTTTTTACATTGTGTTTCATATATGGCTTGGGTTTCTCAAGACAGAACATTTTTATGGTTTTGCTGCATTTTTGTATTTTTATGGATTTGAATTTACATTGCATCACTCATATCACGTCAACATACTGTGCAGTGCAGGTTAGTTGCTGAACTCCAATTAGGAGACAATAACACAATTTATTGTACAGTAAATTCCTACATGTGGACCAATAATTGAAAGGTGCAAATGCACAAAGAACAGATGAAAGACAGAAATCTCATTCAACCAGTTAACATGTAAATAATTATAAAGAATATATATTCCAATTGAGTGATTAATTGCAAAGTTTTTTTTTCCACTTAATGCTTATATTGATCAAAGATAATAAATTGTGTCAGAGAATGAATCCCTGGAGCTCAAGTAGGTGACATAAGCACATACAGCAAGTTTAAAAACTGACAGTCAACACAAGAGACAATAGTCTGCATAAAGATTTCATCATATGTGAGCTGAATACCAGCAGTTTAGGAAAAGGTAAGCCTACAAGTTTTTTCCTGCTACATGCTTCTTTGTGGTATATTCAATTTCATCAGCTCCTCAAGGCTGGATTAACAACCTAACACTGAGCCAAAGAGACTGATTGTTTTAATAAACTGAACTGGATCTGATAGCGTACACTTGAATTTCATTTATTATGCTGTACCCTGCTCTTTCTTTTAATTACTATTCTATTATATACTATTTTATTCCTCAGAAAATTAAATTAAACACATTTTTTGACTTGGATAAAAAACAGTTGACAAACACCAGCGCACAAATTGAACAGGTCCCCTGTACTCCTCATCCTCAGACAGATTAGGAACAGCCTCCCTTATCCAATGCACACGTTTTGTGATAAAGTACTGAAAACTGTCTAGGGTCATATTAAGAAAACTTAAAGCAGTGTTAAACTTACTGCCGATTATGTTTCTAAACTTCAGCTAGATACATTGTTGTAATGAGATGACAAACATTTCATGTTACACAGAATCTATGCAGAAAGATTAACATTTATTTGAGGCTACATATCAATTCATTTAGCCTACCTGGTTTGAAATAACCCTGGATCTGTTGAAATGTTGAAATTCCCCGTTAAATAAGAATAAGTTTAAGGTTATTATTGTTTTAAAAAATCAGATTGCATGTAGATAGAGACTATCAAGATTGACATTAACAATATTTGTAAAATAAATATATTTTCCCAGCAACCTAACGCCCTCAGAAATACTTTAATAATCCCAGAGGGAATAATCCCTCTGGTTGGTGGCCCTCTATGGGCCACCAGCCACTGCTTACTCACCTTGTGATGGGTCCCAATCAGTGTGTGTCTGTGTTTTTGGATTATGCTCCTTGTGTTTCACAGCAGTTCAGATGATAATTTAGGCTGTAAAGTGTTTGTTCTGTCATCAGATTGCCAGCCTGGAGGAGAAACTGTCTGTGGCGGCTGGTTTTTGCAAATAGTGGTCTTTAGCGCCTACCTGAAGGTAAAATGTTTTATTATTGGTAGCTTTAAACTCATAAAGTCACATTTTTGTGGCTATACATAGGAGGGCTTCCAGGAAAATGATTGAAAACCACTCTCTTTGTTGAGTGTTGAATTTGTTCAGTATGCTTTAGGCTTTGCATTGGGTGTCTTTTAAGGATGCACTTTTATTTGGGTTTTAGTCTCTCTTGCGATAAAAATATCCCCTTATCTTATTTGCTCAAGCAACTCAACTGAAGAAAATGCTTTATGTTGTTCATAAGATTATGAGACATGGCATCTTCAGACATGACTATTTTTGAAGATCCAGTAAGCATTTAGATTTGTGTGACAAAAACCTTCTAGTGGTCACTGTGATAATTATGAATTATGCCGAGCAGGTACCACTATTACAGAGGCTCAAAGGGAAGATGAAACTCAAGCCAAATAAATATTGCACTTCAGCACAAGGGACATGAGCGTGTTTGTAGGATGGAGTTAAGTAAATAAACCAAATGAATTAATCGTTCTGTCTTGTTTGGTTTGTGATTTCCCTTGATACCATGCTGTGCATATTTTTACTTAGCGCTGCTGACAAACCATAACAGAGAACACAGTTTACTTTACACAGTTTATAGTAAACACTGCAAAGAATTAGAGCAACTCCAAAGTTTAGCTGTGTATGAGAGGTTTAAACCTCAAGGTTTCAGTTCCTCACATTTGACACATTCGTGGGGCTTCCTGTTGAGATCATCTTGCAGCATGATCCTGTTCACAGTCTCACAGTCTTCCAGCACTGCTCTTCCACCTCAGTTGACGGTGAACTATTTCTTTCTTTGCTAAATCCCTCTATGGTCTCTCAGTGATTGACTGTAATCACTAGCTCAAACATGGCCGGAAGTGTACTGGGGATGGCATTTTCTCTTCTGCTCCTTGCCTCTATTATCCAAGGTAATCCAATGCACTTGCACATGTGCTGTCACTTTGCTATATACTAGCGATAGTAAGATGTTCACACCTGGATTTAAAGTGTCTGTTGACTTCTGTTGTTACAAGCTACCCTTGTAAAAATGTGTTTTATCTGTCTGCCTTCTAGTGTCCAGTAACCTGTGTTGTCAGCTTTAAAATGCACTAAATTTATGTCTCCTCGTTTTCTTTACTTATCACATTATCTGATCTACCTGACAGGTGGCAATAATTCTGAGCAGTTTCTTTATGAAACACTGGAGGCTGAGGTGGGCCAGAACATCAGTATACCTTGTGTCATGAAAGACGAGGCTGATCGCAAGATTGTTGGTTTTAAATGGATGAAGAATGGAGGAACAAACCTTGCCGTTTACATCCCAATTCATGGACAGTATTTGTATTGGCCTAACGTAACCATCCAAGTGAAGAGAGATGATGTAAAAAATGTAATTGGTACAGAGCTTTACCTCCCTTCGGTGAACAAATGGGACAGTGGGATCTATAGTTGTGAGGTCACAATATTTGCTTCAGATTCTTTTACCATTAAAACGACGTTAACAGTCAATGGTAAGTCTGTTTGCTTCTTTATATAAAAGAACTGTGACAAAACAAAATGCTGGTCTAAGTCTGTGTGCAAAAGGAATTTCATTTCAGCTGCATTTGGCAGTAAAAAAGTTTCTGTTCCCTTATCTGCCAAACACTACAACCTTTATTTTACCTCTAATTTTCTCCCCAGATGAAATCAAACTATTGTGCAATGCCGACAAAGAGTTTGTCCCCTTTGGAGACAATGTTACAATCCTATGCACAGTCAACTCCAATGCACAGTACAGCTGGACCAAGGTAAGGGAAACATACAGATACCTAAAAACAACAACACAAGGAAATAAGATGGGATTCCATTAGGTTGCCATGAAACATTTCCCTGGAAAGTAAATTAATTTGCATCTGGAATCTCCTCTTGGCTGTTTGTCTGCGTTTCCAGTGCAATGCAGTGTATGAAAATCAATGTCGCTATCATTGACACAGAATGTATGTATGAGAGAGGGAAATTAAAACACAATTTACGGCAATAAAGATGCAACCAGAAGATACTTTCACATAAGCTTTCCTCTAAACCTGCATGCTAAATTCCAACAAACTCACTGCAGAGAACTAACTGTAAATGAACTTCACAGATATAAAATTTGGCACTATTTCCAATAGTAAGTTTGTACTACCAATATGACTTTAGGCTTTAATTTAGACTCCCCCTGGACCCAGTTCTTAACTTGGTCAGTAGAAGAATCAGTTTGGTTGTGCACATCCAGAGAACCAGTTTGGTTTTATGTTATTATGTGATTTTAAATTAGTTTTACTCCATTTTTAAAAAAAGATAAATGGAGGGAGACAGTTTATCTGCAAATAAATCTATTTTATTTCTCATTACCCATAAAAGAGATGCCCTACATATGTACTGTATCACCAGCTAAAGTTGTCAACAGCATTTTAAGAAACAGTGTTTCTGAATTCTTCACGATCTCCAACATAGAGTTTGAAGCAGGATTTATCAACACCAACTGACAACGTTAAAGGACTGATAGTGTTGAAGCGTTAAGTCAGGATGGCCATCGAAAGACTGAGCTCTATGTGGTGGATAGACAACCTTAAAGGGGACATATCATGCCTAAAATCCACTTTTTTAGCCCTTAAATACATGTTGCGTACTAAGACTCTCTAGGGGTGCAAAAAATTTGAATGTACTCGTCCAAGTGTTGCATAATTATCTTTATATTCTTTTTGGGTCATTTATTATGTTTTTGAACAATCATAGTATTTGCTGTGGAGCTTCGAAATAACGTCATAGACATACACCTTACCAATTCTGCAAATCTCTCATTTTATTTCTCTGAGCAATTTTGCAGTCCTACCTGAAGGATGCCGAAGCTACAAGTGGATCAGTCATCAGTTGTCCATTATACCGTCCCTCAGCATACTCCAAAAATGGCCAATGGACCCAGAGGGGGGCGAGATGTGAAGTGCCTCCTTTAGATTTAAAGAGACAGCACCAAAATGAGTTGCTCTCAGATGCACCCCAGAAACGCCATAAATAGGGGGAATGTGGGGGTAAAATTTCAAGGACTTCAGACCAAAGCATTGCAGCTCCACTTCATATAGATCACACCTAAAAGATTTTATTTTGAAAAGGAAGAACTTAAAGGCATGACATGTTCCCTTTAAGTGATATTTTTAAAAAAAGGAAGTGAAGTTGTATTATTCTAGTAGTCTTAAAGGCTGGTGAATTTACTGTTTTCTTGTTTTAAATTAGGCAGATTAAAAGCCAAAAAAAGCCATAAACAGGGCTCCCGAAACATTTTTATTGGCTGGTGGTCTCTGTGCTCCCATAGCTCCACAAAAAAAATCTTGTCTTTTGTCTCACACAGCTAAGACTTGGTCCTGAGACAGCACAAGTTGTTCAGTACCAGAGCTAATGCTTGTGGAGATGGAAACAAAAACAACTGGTGATGAGAAACAACCTTTTTCTCTACTGTTTCACAACACCATTTGTGACTAAACGATTAGTGGCTTAATTTAAGCTGATTTTGCAAAACCACAAAAAAGGTTAGTTCCTGAAGAAAGTTAAAAAAAATGAGAAGTTACTCACTCCTGTCATATGAGATTTCATTTCCTTTCAACTAGCTAAAGATATTGTTTTAGAGGCTTTCTATGTCAGTTTCTTCAAATTCAGAAGTTTACATATAAAACGTTTACTCTGCATTTAAATAACTTGGATAAGCCTTGATGATGATGTTATTGCTGTGTAAGCTTCTGATTAATCAACAACATTTGAGTTAATTGGAGGCATACCCCAAACACACTGCGTCCTTGTGTGCCATTATAATTCTACATTTTCCAAGACATCTGGGAGAGACTTCTGGACCTTAACAGGTCCAATTGCCTGAAGGTGCCACATCCAGCTGTTGAAACAATTATATGCAAGTATGAATGCTTGGGAATTTCCAGCCACCATACTATTTATGGAAAAGAGGCATTCTGTGTCCCAGAGATGAACGTGTTTTAATGTCAAATGTGCATAAAAACTCAAGAATAAAAGCAAAGAAATTGTAGATGATGACTGAACTTGTAGAAATCTCACCATCCACATTTTGTACCATAATGGCTGAAAGGCCATTCAAAGAGAAAGAGGCCATCATTTCAAAAAGAAAAAACCCATTACAGTTTACAAATACACGTTAATTTTTGGAGACATTACTTGGGCTCTGATAAAACAAAAGAATTAAGTGTTTCTTTAAAATGTCTATTGTTACTCTTGAAGTAAAAAGGCTTAAGCTTGAAAGCATGAGTCACCCAACTCATATGTGTAGTACGGGGATTGCAGAATCAAGTCATGGGAGTGTTTTGCAGATATGATCGTGAGGAAACTATAACTAGCACATCTCAGTAAAATGGAATGTGTTCTGATGAGACTCATTTGTCAGATTTGAAGTCCCTTTTGAAAATATACTGGTGAAGATTCTCAGTCATCTAGGTCATGGTCATTCCAAAAATAATAAAAATAAAAAAAACAAAGCAACTGGACTTGTTTTCCGTAGTTGAAGACGTTTCGCTTCCTCTCCAGGAAGCTTTCTCAATTCAAAAAGTCTGGAGTAATGTGCAGTACCAAGCTTTATACTGCTGCCTAACAAAGGCCTTGTAATGGCTTAGGCAACATGCAAATTCAACCGAAACGCAAATTCCACCCCTTTCCCCAAGGTTCTTTTTGAATTGCTGCACATGCACAAGACCATCCTGCTCTTCCGTGCTTCATAGGGATCATAAGAAAAAAGATCTCCCAAATCCACTCTGGTCATATTTCTTTCTACTGAGGCTTTCTCTTCTTCTCATAAACTTGTACAGGGTTTGCTTGTTGGGACTCACAGCCATTTTCAAAGTCTATGGTGAGAGCAGCGGAGCTACAATAAACAGCTAACACCGAAGCTAACTGGATACATAAACACGCATATTGGTGTTAGGTGAGCTTGTCAGAATTATTGATATGTGGAACAACCAATAGATAAGATGATAACCCCAGGAACTCAAGGGACAGAGGGGTGCGTGTGGGCAGGAAGAGACATGAATGGTTCTTCCTTTCGGACCAAATGACAGGAATGGCCAGTGTTTTTACAGGCTTGCAGCTTTCACAGAGATTTCAGTTTTTAACCTCTTTTTTCTAAATACATAATGTATCGACTACTGTCAGGATGGAAGGATCATTTCACCCAATATAACAAAATGTATTTCTGAACAGGATTACTAACTATACGTTTCATTTCAAAATCTTTTATTAAATTGTTGTATCATTGGTCTGACAAAGCACAGAAATAAAGATTGGAAACACAGATTTATGTATGATTAATCAATGTAATGTGTTTCAGTTAGTGAATTGAGTTACTGAAAGAAATTAACTTTTCTATGATATTCAACTTCATTGAGATGAATCTGTATACAGAAACACTCAAGGAACAACTCAAAAGAAAGTTTGGGAACAAATGAGTCTCCCCAAGGGAAAAATATCCTAAGCATGCTGCCAAAGAGACTGAAGGACAACAATGTTACTGTTTTAGAGTAGCCACCACAAAACTCTGATCTCAGTCCCATAATAAATTTGAGCAGGGCTGCCTTCAAACCCGACACAGTTATACTATTTCTGACCAGAGGAATGGGCCAAACTTCCATGAAACTATTATGAGGAGCTTGTGGAGGGATACCCAAAATGTTTGTAGAAGTCATCCAGTTTAAAATGCTACTAAATGTCAAGTTTGTATAATATATTCTGAATTAAAATTTTTCTTTTATACGGGTATTTAGCAAACAGAAATGTTCTGGTAATCCTGTCTGTCCAAAAACAGAACTTAAGCTCTTCTGATGTCACAGTGGGAAGAAAAGGTTATGTTTTTTTCTTTATGTAGTGACTCATAAGATCTGTTTTTAGTTGTATTAAGTTACTGATTTCAAACAGAGGGTGTTTATGTTCTAAATGATCTATTTGTGGCCCAGGACAACAAGCTTGTGTCAGAGAACCAATCCCTGGAGCTCTGGCAGGTGACAGAAGCCGATGCAGGAGTGTATGAGCTGACAGTAAACACAGGAAGCAAAAGCCTGCATAAAGAGTTTATTATCTCCGTGCTGACTACAACCACAAGTTTAACGACGGGTGAGCCATCCTGTACTTTTTTTCTTCTTCTTTTTTTACTGCTACATGCCTCTTTGTGTCATACTCTATTTCATCAGATCCTGAGGGCTGGATTAACAATCTAATACTGGGTCAAAGAGACAGAACTTCCATTATTATACTGTTGCTCACTAATTTTAATTTTAATTAGCTGAAAGGAATCATAGAGATTTGAAGGATTTAAAGTTGTCAGGGAGGTTATGGGGATGTAACTGAATAAACTGAGAAACACAGAAAAAGAACCTATATAATTATTTGCTTCAAATCAGTTTTTGAAAGGGATAAGCATGGGAGTTAAACTGATCTAAGATGATGGAGAACTTAACAGGATTTATTTCTGCAACAAACCAGACTATCACTACAGTTTTGTAACTGCTGAGTAGGCTGTGGTGATGTGAGAAAATGAGTCTTCCATTAAAGGTAGAACATTTATCAGTCAGCTTCGGTAGAGCTCTAAATCAGGTCCACAGATGTCATGGGAGAAGGGGCGGGTAGTTGGTCCAGGGCATTTTGTTCACATAACATCCAGAAGAAATTGAGACAGCCAGCCTTCCAAGGCCGACACAGGGGAGCCAGTTCTGATAAAAGCAAGTATTTTGGGTCAGGCTTACTCCATCTATTTTTAAGTCTTACTGGTACATCTCAATTCCAAATCAAAATAACCAAATTTATGGTCAATTCCACCAAGCCAAGCTTGCAACTTTTCCAGGGTGTATTCCCTCCGGCCAGCGAGTTCATGAACCGTAACTTACCTGCGGTTCTGTACAAGGATCGCATACAGTTTGCGATTCTGCTCACATTGCATATTAGTCTGAGTGTTAATACATTGTTTTAACACTGTATTAACACACATTTTCTGAATATCTCGATATGCCAGGTAACCGCCAGCTCCATTTCCCAATAAAGCAGAAATCCTGTTATTATAAATCCAATTATGTACACATCTTCAAGATCCTCCACCAACAAAATGGACAGAGACACCACAATCTCCCACTTCTCCCAAGAGTCCATCGTGTATCCAGGTGCAAATCTCCCATCAGTGCACAAGAGCTCTCCTTCACCCAGTTTTGTTGTTGAGAAAATTTGATCAATTGCATTGAGAGACCACCTGACCAGATCCATAATTTACAATTCGGAATATATGGAAAGAGAGACTCAAAAAATATTAACAAGGCAACACAGGACAGACAGCTTTCTGTGCGGTGCGTATGTTACATATTACTTAAGTAACATGTAATATACATATTACATAAGTAATATGTATTTTATTATTCCCTGATTGCCAATTGTAACTCTGGTGATTTTGTTAACCAAAATAGAGCCTCATAAAAAAAAAGATACATGTAAAAAGTTGGAGGGGTTTTTTTAAGAGCATGTCGCAACAGTGGATGTTTGATAGCATCAAGTTGGTGACAGTAGGAATCTCTCATGCTCAGTGGTTGCTTGAGGTTTTTTCAGGGTACACCAGTTTCCTCTGAAGGAAGGAAACAAGCATGTTTGGTTAAATGTCAACACTTATTTATATTGCATTTAGATAAGAGTTGATGTGTTACAATTCAATTTCAATTAAATTTTATCTATATAGCGTCAATTCATGAAACATGTCATCTCAAGGTACTTCACAAAGTCAAATTCAATCAGATTATACAGATTGGATCAGATTATACAGATTGGTCAAAAAATGTCCTATATAAGGGAACCCAGTTGATTGCATCAAAGTCCTAACAAGCAGAATTCACTCGTCCTGAAGAAGCGTAGAGCCACAGGGACAGTGACGTCACAGCTAACAGAACGCCAGACCTGGTATACCTACTATGAAAAAAAAAGAGAAAGAACAAAAAGTTAAAAGCTGGAATGACGACAAGCAATGCAAATTATGTATGTATTATCTATAATGTATTATCCAGCAAAATCATACCATTGATTTCCTGGTTATTGTTTTAGGATTTTATTTCTCTTATTTAATAAGAGACTTATCAAAACTAAAAGTTTGTTTATTTATTTTCCTCATGACTCATTTGATATTTCTGTAGTTCCAGAAAGTATTTCATGTAACAAACATAACCTCCTTTATCTTACAGTGAGTCATACATTTTTTAACCATTACTTGTTTTCTGACTTTCAGGTTTCACAAAGCAAACTTAGGGTCCAACTGATTCACCACACACCAGCGCTCCAATAACCAGCAGACTTTCAACAGGTTTGGACCACTTTGGACCAAACTCCAGCACTGTTATGGTTCCTGCACCACGGCATGTAACCCCTTCAACAACTTCATCATCTGTCAGTGTCCCATCATCCCCAGAGACACAATCCGTCAGTAATTACCTACGCAACTCAAGCAAAGATGTGACACAGCTCACATCAACATGGAGAATGCCATAGAGCAATTCCAATTGGCAGTGCTATCAGATCAATGACTGTTATGGATGACAAATGTTATATTTGATAAATCTGGTATCTCTCAGTTTATTATAAAAAAGCAGATCTAGGTTGGACAATATCAACAGAGGTCTATTATTTTATCCTCAAACTGGAGCCCACGCTTTCTTCCTTCTTAAAATAAACAGGTGTTTATTTATTTTTTTATTATTCTTTTTGTCTTTAGAAACATTGTGGAAAAGCATTATTTGTGGTTATGAAGGCCAGACCAAAGGGTCGGTAGGTAAATGATTATCATAAATTGAGAACAGCACATGAGGCATGACCACATGCTTGAAAAACAAAACCCCAAAGAGCCAATGCTGAATATTACCTACAGTCCTTTTGTCTATACTATCTACAAATTCCTCATATGTGGGACCTTTATAGACAGCAGCTTTCTCAGCCCCAGGGTAGATATCTTGTCAGATAGAAAACTCATTAGACACAGCATCCAAAGGATACTGCACTGCCGAGGGTGGAGATTACGAGAAACAATTTGCAGCTTCAGGGCTAAAAGTTTTGTATTATAGCGTTGCTTTTATTCAAAGAGTCTGTGGAAACTGGAGACAAGGTAATCAATGTGTTTTAAAAACGTATCCCCTTGCTTTCATTCTCACTGTATTTGATGGCAATATAATAACTTACTGCCTGATGTAAAATCTAGTTTTGCATGTATTCAAAAAATACTGTTTGAATTTCCCTATCAATCAGACTTTCAATGAATTACATACTGCTAATTTGAATACTGCACCTACATTTATGTGCATATATAATAATGCTAATTAGCAACAATACGCCCTGCTATAGACTGGCGACCTGTCCACCTCTTGCCCATTGACAGCTGAAGATTGGCACCAGCACCCCTCGCGACCCTAGCAGGGATAAGCATGTCTGAAAATGAATGGATGGTTAGCAACAATACACATAAAAATATAATGCTTTGAACTACCATTGCATTGACATTGTCAAAGTTGTTCAAATACAGCTAAATACTGCCAAATCTCTTCAATGCACAGTCAAAGAGGCTTCTATCACCTCCTCCCAATCCAAAATAGTATATGTAATAATGTGGGTAATTATTTATTCATTACTTAATTCTCAATTAAATTTATCATAATAACAATTCAATTTTACATACTTATGTGTGCAATGGATTTCCAATTCCTAAGATGTCTATGTTTCTTCCAAATGTTTATAAAAAATCAATTTTACATTTATATTACATTCCATTGCTACCTACTGTCGTAAAAAGCCAAAAAAATTACAAATAATTAAGAATAATTTTTAAAAAAAATTATCCAGATATACAATTTTTTGATGACAACAATAAGTTGCTATTAATTTTTCAATACACAATCCCTTCACATTCAAATATCATATTTATCAGCCAAATTCCATGCTTAATGAGCACTTCTACCTTCATAAAACAGATGCAGCTATCAATATATCCATTCAATGAGGAAAAAATACTTCCTGTGTATGGTGTGCATGTGCAATACCCAGCAATGGTGGTGTACAAACAGTATATTACTGTTAATTAATTAATTTTCATTCATTGTTTTTGTGTTTAAATGTGCTATATAAATACATTTGACATTGACTACTTTTCGTTTTCAAACCAGAATGATGTGAGTTGGCGACAGCTGTACAAAAGGGAATGAACCTGGTTCTTTGCCCAGCCTTCTTTGTCACACTTACAGATGTTTTTTGACCATTTGATGAACTGTGGAAATGGGCAAGTTTACGCAAGCAGCATTTTCCAGGCCTTTTCCTGATTCATGAGTATAAGCACACATCTTGTTACTGAAAGGAGCAGTAAATAAGAAGTTTACTACAAAATTAATCTAAATCTTTCTCACTTGTCACCCAGGATGGAAGTAACATTCCCTATAAACAATCGGTCCTCTCCATCAACAATGTCTTAGTCACATTTTTCACCTTTCAAACACAGAGGTAAGGTGTAGTGTAGCTCATGTTTACCTGCTGGTTCCTGAGCCAATCATATGAGAGTTCCCAGGGTTCCCAAAACAGAGTGCAGCATTTTATATTTTATCTTGACAAAAGAGCAGTAGCCTGCAAACATGGAAGCCAATAAGAGAAATGGACCAGAAATAGAACAGAATGCAACATTATATACCAATCCTGTGTATGTAAAAATTCTGTGGGGTTTCACACCATTGAAAAATGGCTGTTCTCTGTGAAGGCTTTATTCATGTGTTGTTCCAAATTGCAACACTAAGTGTCAGTATTACTAATTACTTAGTGCCGTATTGTCCTCACCAGTTTTGTGACTAAGACAATGAAGCCACTTTTTTACAACATACTTACATTTCTGGGAGACAGGAAGTAATGGATTTAAATTATAAAGTTCAATGACATATTGATCAACATAAAAAACTATTTTTTTATTAAATTCTTTTTTAATAATGTTTGTTTTTGACACCTATTAATAAACTCAAATCTTCTGTTTCTAAATGAAGTGCAATATTATAGTGAGTCAATCAATGAATTAGAATTGAACTTTACAAGGAGTGTAAAAATGTGGATGGTGGTGTAAATATAAATCAAATAAAATAGATGTTTTTTTTTTAAATATGCAAGTGTATTTGTAGTGGCACTTCTGATGTTTGTTTGTTTGTCACAGTGCTAGCCAGAAGTTTAAATACACACATAGTTGAATGTCATTATTTGGGCTTTTAACAATTGACTTTAAACGGTCTTTTTTTTAAAACAAATATTTAGTTATTTCAATCCGGTCTCATTCTTCCACCTTGTGTGAAGCAGCAGTATCTATGGCAGCAGAACAGCATGAAGTGGCCAACCCAATGTTTGCACCAGCGTTATTATATTTTAAACCTGTCATCTTGACCATAAACATTTCTACATAAGACATTTTGCTTGTCCATGTGGACAGCTTTAATTTTTCAGAGAAATTGGGGGAAGGCATTATTATTCTTTACATAATATATGGACCCTTCAGAGGAACCACCATAAGGAAGCAAAGGGCTTTTAAAAATTAGCCAAAAGACCTTTAGATCAGCAATTATTTATTTATTTATTTATTTTTTATTCCAATTATCTTGTTCTGTGCTCTTGAAAGAAGTACATTTAGTTAAGGGGCTTGAAAGATGGATAAGACAAATATTTGTTTTAGAGTCTCATTGAAGGTTTCCCTCAGCCTCCTAGAGAAACTAGTTTTTATTGCCTTAAGAGGAGATTTGTTGCACTGAGCTTCTTCAGACAGTAGAAAGACAAAAATTATTCCTAAATTAAAGTTTATAAAAGTTAGTACCGTATTTTTCTGACTATAAGTTATACTTTTTCACAGTTTGGCAAATCCTTCAATGTATAGTAAGGTGCAACTTGTATCAAAAATATAACATGCTTTTTTAATGGTAAATTATATTGACCAACATGAACAAAGGAGTAAACATTGCCATCTATAGCCGCAAAAATGTCTCCATAGGCTTATGGAAACTATATGCTGCTCCTGTAGCACTTAAAATTTTATTGAAACATTAACTTATTGACAATAAAAACTGAACACGTGTTTGTATGTTGCTTTGCTGTTTCAGTATGCATTCACACAGCGGAGTATTGGGTGGTGCAGTTCTAAGGGAGAGCCCAGATCGGGACAGAACCCCCTTACTGGGCTGTCCCTGAAGCTAACAACAATCAATCAATTTTATCAATCTAATTTTATTCATGAAGAATCCCATAAAGTCATTACTGCTGGGAGCTAAGGGAATGGATGGATCAGCAGAGCTCTGACTCTGTGGGATTCTTCATAAATAAAATTGATTCTATTAAAAATAACATCTTTGGCATCCTCCAAAACATGATTACCTCATCCTCGGTAGGTGAGGAAGTGTTGGAAGCATCTTTAGAAACTGATCGGTGTTTGGGCTCTTTAGACGCAGTGGGACTTTCTGAACTATCTAAAATTTTTGCTTCATCTAAACCTTCAACTTGTATGTTAGACCCAATCTCAGCCAAGTTATTTAAAGAAGTATTCCTTTGGTTAATTCCCCCATTTTAGATATGATTAATCTATCCTTAGTAAATGAATAAATACCACAGGCTTTTAAAGTAGCTGTTATTAAACCTTTACTTAAGAAACCCTCTCTTGATCAAGCTGGTTTAATAAATTACAGACCTATATCTAATCTTCTTTTCTAATATCGAATTCTTCAGAAAGTAGTTGTTAATCAAGCATGTGAACATTTACAAAGTAATGACCTATTTGAAGAGTCAGGCTTCAGGGCTCATCATAGCACTGAAACAGCTCTGGTGAAGGTCAGTAATTATATTCTCATGGCCTCAGGCAATGGACTTGTGTCTGTACTTGTCCAGTTAGATCTCAGTGTTGCATCTTATACAGCTGATTACAATATTCTCCTAGAAAGACTTGAGCATACTGTAGGGATTAAGGGAAAATGATTAGGCTGGTTTGAATCCTTTCTGTCTGGCAGATTCCAGTTTGTTCATGTTAATAATAAATCTTCTTCAAACTTTAGAGTCACTTATTTATATCTATCTATCTATCTATCTACTTATTTATATCTATCTATCTATCTATATATTTAGAGATATATATATATATATATATATATATATAGATATATTATCTATTATAGATATATATATATATATATATATATATATATATATATATAGGCGTTCCCAGGCCACTTGGGAACGCCTTGGGATTCCCCCAGTGTAACACAAATTTCACTAATCTGAGGCATATATATGCCTCAGATTAGTGAAATTATCAGAATCATTGGAATAGTCTCCACTGTTACGCTGATGACGCTCAGCTATGCTTATATACCCAATCCTAGGTTTCTGTAGCGAACAAAAAAACATCTATCTATATATATATATATATATATATATATATATATATATATATATATATATATAGAGAGAGAGAGAGAGAGAGAGAGAGAGAGAGAGAGAGAGATAGATAGATAGATAGATAGATAGATAGATAGATAGATAGATAGATAGATAGATAGATAGATAGATAGATAGATAGATAGATAGATAGATAGATAGATAGATAGATAGATAGATAGATAGATAGATAGATAGATAGATAGATAGAATTTCAAGGTAGTTGTATTTGAGTTTTTAACCTAAGACCAGAAAGTGAAATGTACAATGTATGTTTGTACAATATTGGCAGTAGATGAGACAATGAATTTCTGGGTTTTTGGTGATTTATTATTTTGAAATTTAATTATTGTTCTAAAGACAGTTTGCTTTCACTGTCTGTAGGGATGGAGAAGAATAGTGGTAAGCAGGCAGGTATAAATACTCCAAAGTAATTATATTGCAAAAAACATAAGTGATATAAATATCTAACTTCTAATTTTAATTCAGAAAAAATCAGTAAATAAACAAAACAAATCAACATTTTATTGGTATTAGCAAATACCCTTGGTATCATTCTATATCCATGCTTTGCATATTCTTATTTTGCAAACATAACAAAGTATCAGTAAACATAGCAAAGATGTATATCACTTGCAAAGTTTTGCTTTGCATGGCAAGTATTTACCTCAAAGTTTTAGCCCAACACATTTGGTGTGCTGTATTTTTGTGGCTTCCTGTTAAGATACATCTTCATGTTCTTTTTCACAGCTCCGCCCTGCAATCTCAGCTGACAGTGAACTGGATCTATCTAACATAAATACCTCTGTGAGTTCAAAATGATTGACTGTGATCACGACCTCAACCATGGCTGCCATTGTACAAGGCATGGCTTTCCCTCTTCTACTCCTTGCCTCTATTATACAGTGCACCTTCACATGCAATGTTAATGTAAAAGCAACAACAGGATGTAACCATTGGTTTAGAAGTGCCTCTTGTCCTCTGGTATAATTGGCTGTCTAAGTAAAATTGGTTCATATCTACACCTCTCTTTGGTGAACAAATGGGACCTATAGCTGTGAGGTTTCAACATTTGTTTCGGGTTAATTTACCTGTGAAACAAAGTTAAAAGTCAAAGGTAAGTGAGTTTCTTTTTTTACTGAAAATGCTTAAAGGGGCTATGACAACAAATTTCTTTTTTCTGAGTTTTTGGGGGTATAACATGATCTGTTGTGCACTGATTACGCCATGTAAATGTTAAAAGTAAATGCCAAAGGACCTGCTCAGGGGCAGTCAGCTTTGTCGTAATATACAAACAAATGGATTGAAAAAAGGAAAAATGTCTGTACCAACATGAAAGGTGGTAACCACAACATTGTGATTACCGGTAAGTTTCTTTTATTTCTAAATAATGTCAAATGTAAGGAAGGTGTGTTTTAAACAGAAAAATCAGGTTGACTGATGATCTAAACCGCTGCTATTTGCATGATTTCCCTGTCACGGCATGGGAGAGCCAGCTCTCCGCCGCAGTGGTGAGCTGGCTCCCAGCTGCATAACGTTCCTGTATTCCAGTAGTACTGCTGCTATTTATTTCGGTCCCACTGTGTTGAATCGCACCGCCAGGTTAAAGCCTTTGCTCAGCTTGGCCTCACCTGTCCGACATCCTGCAACACAAACACGTCCACTAGCCACAAAACCATAATACTAGACTATGTGCTGCGGGAAGAGGAGAGAGGTCTGAATAGAGGGGAAAGTTCTGTGGGGACGCGTTTGACCGGTTATCCGAATATGATTCCAGCCAATCACAGCGAAGTCAACTATGTAGAGTCGCATATCAGTACCGTACACAACCCTTTTACAGAGAAAGGACATTTGACTTGACACTACCACAAGCTGACATTATCTTTTTAATAAAATTATTTGGGTAATTAACATATGCATCAACTACAGGAAATGGTTTATACAGTGATGTCATGGCACCTTTAAGATTGTGCACAATGTGAATTTTTCATTTCATCTTTATTTGCCAGTGAAAGCTTTTTTTTGTTGTTCTCATCAGCCTAACACTGGGGAACATGTAATAAAGACAGTGTTACACTGTGTTTCTATATGGGTTGGGTTTATCGAGACAGAAGATTTGTGTAGTCTTGCAGCATTTGTATTTTAATTTGTTTTTGTATTTTTATTAATTTGAATATAAGTCAAGCTTGTTTGTATAGCACATTTCAACAACAAGGCATCATGAAAACATAAAGAACGTTATAAACACATCAAAACGGTCACCGGTTTTGAGACCAGTAACAAACATTAAATTTCATCTAATTAATATACCTCACATTTTCTCCCCAGATCAGATCAATATATTTGGCAGTGCATGTGAGTTGTTGAGCTCCAATTAGGACAATGTTACAGTACAGTAAATTCCTATGCGATATATGGACCAATAATTGAAACAGGCAAATGTACAAAGACCAGACAAAAGACAGAAATCTCATTCAACCAGTTAACTTGTGACATTTTTGTACCTTTCATTTTACTTATAGTTACATTAAATGTAAAATTATAAAGCATATATATTCAAATTCAGTGATTTATGGCCAAGAGGTTTTGTGTTTGCCTTAATTTTTATTTTGAACAAAGATGATAAGCTCATGTCAGAGAATGAATCCTTGGAGCTCAGGTAGGTGACAGAAGCACATGCGGGAGCCAACGAGCTGACAGTCAACACAGGAGAAAAATGTCTGCATAAAGATATTATCATATCTGTGCTGAATGCCACCAGCTTAAGAACAGGTGAACCCTCCTGTTTTTTTCCTGCTACATGCCTCTTTGTGGCATACTCAATTTCATCAGATCCTCTGGGCTGGATTAACAATCTAACACTGAGCCAAAGAGACTGATTGTCTTAATAAACTGAACTGGAGATGATAGCAGACATCTCATTTATTATGCTGTAGCCTGCTTTTTTTCAATTACTGGACAGAGATGAAAGAGATTTAAAGGATGTAAAGCTGCAAGCACTGTTATAAGAAGGTAACTTAAAAAAATGAGAAATATCCATCGATCGTCTTCCATTGTTCAGACAGGTTTGTTGCTGAGATAACAGGCCCTTGAGGGTTGCCCAGATAATTATCTCCACCTAACCTGGCAAGCCAGATTGATAATGTGTAGCACTCTCCGTTCTGCACATTTTCAATCTGGGACTGATCCCATTTAATCTGTTTTTGGAAAGGAGGGATATTCAGCACAATTATCTGAGCTGATTGGATGAAGCGACACCTAGTGCCCGCCTACTAAAGGTTGATTTTAGCTAATCACGGTATAAAATTAAAACATAAGCAGCTGGCACTATGAGAAACCACAACATGGTAAGCTACACAAGGCACTTCTTGCTGTTCTTCTATCAAAGAAGAAAAGAGATGAAAACTTACAGAACGAATGTGATAGCAGCAGCTATGTGTGCATCCTCCTGCTCTGCTATGTTAATTTTTGGTTAGGTTGTGGGCTCAGGAGCTCTTGCTTTCGTCACAGTAGCCCTAAACCACAATACTGCAACATGGTTGGCCAGAATCGTCTTTGGTTCGGCCACAAACGATTGAGGCCAGAGCAGTACAAGATGGATTCTCATGTGTTTGTGAAAGCACAAATACACGAGAATTCAATTTGCAGGCAAGGTTAATCTCTACCGTGATGAACGAACGTGTAGTACTTCAGGTAGGTTCTGCATAAGCCTTGGTGCCTCCTCCCAGTTAACTCGCTCTGAAAACTTTTTTTTTGTGAGCGGGGGAGAAGGCATCCTGATCAGGCGACCGCACCACCATGATTAACCATCTTGTACTATGTGACCGGTGGCAAATCTGTATCTGTATTGTATTCCATCCTACACTCATTTATAAACAAGGAATTTGAAACAAAGAGACCCTGGCATATTCTAAATAAAACTTGGAAAAAGTTTGACATTGTGCTGAGAAGGCAGACACAGCTAAACTTTTCGCTGTACAAAGATCTGGTAATCTTGAACAAAAACATTGCAGCCAACCCATAGCTGCATAGCACTCAACTGAAAATGCCTCACGGCACACCTTAATAAGTCTTTGTCAGATCTAGAAAACACACATGTTTTGGGCATTCAAACCACCTTGACCCCCACAAAAAGGGTACAGATCTGCTCCACTGTTCAATGGCCAGCTCAAAAGTCCCACTGCTCCTCTAAAGAAAAGTTAAACAATCAGCCAGAAACTCTTTGCTGAGAAATATTCTCAGCAAGGCAGAGTTGCAATCCCCAGTGGTTGGAAAACATGACCTGTGTTCTCAATCAAGTACCCAAGACATAATGTTTCAGTTCTTTTAATATAAAGTTATGATAATATTGATTATAGGCCTTAGGCACAAGCTGGCCTGTTAACCATTACGCATATAGCCAAGTGTGTGTTCAAACATGGTTTTCATATTCTGTCTCCATCTGTGATTTACTGAATTAAGTCAAGTAATAGAAAGCCTAACTCAAGCTAACATTAAATATTCTTCCAGATGATCATTCCTTAATCTAACAATAACAAAATTTGCCTCCTTGTCAACAAAACCACTGAAGCCTAAGGGAAGGTTTTATGTGCTCCATTGATGAGGAGGAATTGACTTCAGTTGTGTATCAAGGTGTGACAGCAGGCCTGCAAACAAACAGGAGATGAATAGAAAGAAACACTTCAAGTAGGAGAGCCCCAAGTGGTCATTGGACATAACAATGAATGATACATGCATCGTGTTGAATGATAAATGTGCCAAGACCCAAAGGAGGGAAGCCACCTTTTTTCAGTGAAGGACCATGGTCTCTTAGACTCTTAGACTTAGAGGAGCTGACGTCACATTAAGCAGCAAACCTCTCCAGTGCACACTGGAGATCCTGCCCTAAGAAGCCAAAACAACCACATCATCTGCAAAAACCAAAGAAGGGACTCTGAGGTTCCCAAACAAGACAGCTTCCTCTCAAGGACTATCCCTTAAAATCCTATCAATGAACATCTTCAAAGTGTTCCTTCCACTACCGGGTGATGTCCTCACTGTCAGAAACTAACAGGCAGAGAATCTGATGTTCAAGCCAGACACGATGTTGTGCTTAAAAAGGTTTATTCCCAAAACCCTGGTGCAAACAGAAAACCTCTGCAGAAGCAAGCTGGGGCCTGGCAATGCTGAGTGCTGGCTGCTCACAGCAGCGGCAACAGGTAGGATGGCAGAATCTGAGTCTATGAGACATACTTGACAACCACAGGTAAAATCAGCCATAAGGAAAAGACGTGAGATGACTATTCTCACAGCAGGAGGCCCACTGTGTAAAGCCCCTGGCCATGCTGCAATTGGTTTCTTTTCATCTGCTGCTAAAAGCCGCATAGGGAAGCCTCTCATCTTCCCCTGTAGAGGACCCAAATGGAGTTCAGTGACCCGCCACATATGCAGGCAGAATCGACAACCCTGCCCTTTTCCAGCATCTGAACTTAAACAGCCAACTGCCATGGAAAAAGACTGTAACCTTTCTCAGCTGTTGCAGTACAGCTGAGTCGAGATGGTGGGGAGCAGTCTCCTGTGGTTAGGCCAAGCTAAGTCGCCCGCAACAACCTGTGCAAGCCCTCACTTGAAGCCTAAGGACACAGCCATGCAAGGACGTCTGTGCAGAGTTCCCCACACTCAACAGGCAGAGCGCCGTTCATTGGACCAGTGTTCAACCGGAGTTCGCAGCCGGGATTCACAGACCAGCTGCCACAAACCAGCTTTACCCTGAAGCAACTTCTTTCAACCAGGCGCCCCAAAGTCAACCGAAATGACACATAGACACAAGTATGGCAGATAAATTACCAGGGAAAGTTTAGAATGGTTTACTTTTAAAGGTGCATACCCATGTTATTTGACTTTTTTTTTTAAATGTATACGTCAGTAGCTCACTCTGGTTGCACACAAAGCTTTTATGGCCAGTTTTTATTGCGTCCTGCTGGCTTATTAGTTGGTATTTTTGGTGTTTTATGCTTTGTTTTTGCTCAGTTTGTTAGTAAATAAAGCCTTTCATGTTTATTTGTGATTTTAACAGAAATATGTACTGCACTTGTGCATATTTAAAACAAGGAAGCGGCTAGTGGCTAATGGCTATCAGCGAAACAATGAAGAATGGTCCAAGATCCAGTGGGGGAAAAAAAGCACAAAAATTACGTTTCCCAGAAGGAAAAGACTGGAATGTCGCTGGGAATCCAGTATCAACACCTGAACCTGCTGCTATCAACACCTGAACATAAGTCAGCACACATGTATGTATGTATGTACAAATGTATACAATGTATATGCACATATATACGCGTAGGTACGTATGTATGTAGGTGCATAGATATATGTATATATTTAAGTATATAGATATGTTTTATATATATATATATATATATATATATATATATATATATATATATATATATATATATATATATATATATATAGACCACTAAGAATGTAAATGAGACATCATATGCCCATTCCTATTTCCTTTTTTGTATTTTTTGGTATTCTTTTGATCCATTGTATATATGAAGATTCACTGTATATAACTGAATGCACCTTCCCTACTCTGCACCTTCTTGTATGAGCCGATGTGACGAGTGAATTTCTCCATTGTGAGATCAATAAAGACTATCTTATCTTATCTCTTATCTTATCTTATGATTGTTGGTGTTCACTGACGCGGACGCTAAACCTGCCGAGGCTCAGGTGTGACTGCAGAGTTGACTGATGTGAGTAAATGTTCTGATATGAGGCTGTTCAAGTTTTTGTAGATTGGTTTATTTAATTAAAAATGGTTGGTCTTCCTTCACGGCAAGCTGCCGCTTTATTGCGAGGCATTGCAGATGGAAAGGCTCTGTAAGGCATTATTTACAATCAATTGATAAATGAAGCAAACCATCATTAAGAAAGTTCTGCCATACTGCCACTAGATGTCGCCACGTCTGCTTATACATGTTATTTTAATTTGGACAATATATGTGCTTTTACTTAACTTGCACAATTACTTTATCATTTTCACCCTTGATTTCCTCATTCATCACTATTTATTGTTGATGTTATATATTCGCCATAAATTATTTGAAAATGTTGCTCAAAACATTTTAGTCAATAACTGATGTATTTGTAAATCTCTGGATTCCCTACAGATATCCAAGGATTAGTGTTTACTTCTGTGCGTGAGTTAATTTTCTTTACTAAAAGCAAGATTACTATTCTGTGCACATTTGTATAGCTAATAAACTAGTCTTTAAATTTCCCACAAGATGGTAAATTCATAATGAATTTCAGATGTTTCTTTTGCTGCTCAGGAAGTATGTATCCTTTGCATTTCTACTCCGTGTTCTTCAATGACAATTGTGACTTTACATTTCTGGTGGCTTGCTTTAGAACCAGTGAATTAGAATTTCCAGCCAAAAAAAAAAAAAAAGCCCAGTGAACTTCTCTGATGCAGCATCTTTTGAGCCGATAGACAAGGAGGCCAATATGAAAGACCACTGTTGTCCACAGCTACCACAGAGTGACACGTATGTTGACAAAGCAAGGCTGAAACCACAAACCACAATGAACTTAAGGGCTAACAAATATGTTCACCGCAGATTGTTTTTAATGTATTATTACAATTCATTTTGGTCATTTAATTCAAACATTGTCAAACTGCCTTTTGTGTTTTCCAAACCAAATTAAATGCACTCTACATAAAGACCCTCCCTCCCCCAACCACCTTACCTAAACATTGATACATCTAGACTTACACAACCTCCTGTACATTCACACATACACACTGTTATTTAGTTTTAGTGAGAGAGAAAAATTACGACGGAGGCTTTTTTTTTCAGATTTTCCGACCACACTAGCAAAACCACAAGCTATTGTGCATGCAAGATCTAAAGTCTAGATATACACATACTGCACATATACTGCACTGCTGTACACGGTAATAAAGTGATATTATATTGTGTTGAAAAGAAATCTAGATTAGTGCTGATCTGCTGCTCGCTTTGCCAACCGGAAAAGGCAACCATCATAAGATATCAAACTTACCGAAGCTTAATTTTGAATGAACAGCTGCTTTTAATATTAAAACAACTATCTGTTTTAGTATTTATTCAGAGCCAGTTTGCAATATCTTTATTTTGATTCAATTTGATCAACTGTGTATCTTCCTGTTAAGTTTGAATAGGATGCAATCATAATGTTACCCCTCCAAGACATTCTGCTTCAAAATGAGGTTACATTGTTTCCTGTTTGTAACTGAAAAGCAGCAAGTTTTCAAAGCCCTGTGAAAGCAGAGAGGGAGCAGAGGCGGGGTAAAAATAGACAATAGTATAGCACACCTCACCGAGGGAACACAGTGATGCTCTGTAGCCTGAGACAAATTGTGTCCAAGAGACAACCAGCTTAGTTTAGGGCAGCTGGAGATATGACACAAGGTAAGAACATTGATTTTCAGTAGAAAGCCACTTTAATATTTATTAATAATTAGAGGAGATGTTCAATGTGATTGTTGGAAATGCCAGATCACAAATTGAGAAGTGTAAAAGAAAACGTGTCAGGACCAAAGGTCACAGGAAATATTTTAGGTTAAAAAAAAACAGAAGTGTCAATATAAAGTCCTTTATTTAGTTACTTACACAAAAATATGTAAAAAGTCAGTATAAAAGTATGATTTTTAAAGGAGGAATGCTAATTTGTCGCCTTGCTATTTGTGTCTGTAAGAAAAGGAAACACACAAAAGTGTGCCGATGCAGCTCTTTATCTTCCAGGACCGCATTGTTCCTTTAAGTAGCTTGTCTTAAAAATCGTGTAAGTGTAATTGTTCAGTCTGTTGGGTGTTTGTCACAAGCTTAAAAGTATATTTTTAAAATGGAAATTGAGAAAGATATCGTGAAGAGAAGATGATGCTAATTTACAAAAGAAATACTGTCTTATATTCAGCAGAGAGAGTGGCAAAAGTCTTCACTTTTTTTCCTTTTTGTGTGGGAATGATTATGTCACACTTGCTGTTTAATAGAATTAGCAATATCCCTGGCCCTGGTATGCCTGGTCTTGTTAATCTCCGTGTGCCTCAATATCATCTGCTGCTTGAGACAGCGAGACACTTTGTGCAAAGGTAAATTAAAGGTTGCCTTTTATAAATTTTTTTGTCTTTTCTGTTTGAGATATTTCATTAATTGCTTTACTTGTTTGTTTTTTGTTTTTTTACACAGAACCATATAAGTGCTGCTATCCACACAATTCGGAAGAAGAAACGTAAGTTTTTGTCTAATCAATTCTGAAAATTGACTTAAATGTACTTAAGGATTTATTTGGTGACAAGAGTGGCTTTTCTGTTCCACTAATTGATCTATCAATGAATCACATAGTGAAAAAATAAAGTGTCAAACTGGTCTTTTCATGTCTCTCTGTAGCCTATCGCACATCGAAGGGCAATATATTTGTGACGTCAGGAATGAAGAGCCCCAGGAAAATCCCCACAATCATCATGAGCGACAGGAAAATCCAATCTACGGCAACATCAGCACAGAAAGACGTGGTAAGCACAAACATTCAGTCTCACACCTGTTCAAAAAGCAAAGGGGAAATCTATGAATGTCTTTACTAATATATGACTCATGCTGGAAAAAAAATAATGGTTTGGTATAAGCTGTAAAATGTTGTCCTGTTTTTGAGTGAAATTTGCATTTCATAATGTGGGTGGCACCAGCATTCAAATGAAAAATGGAAGAAAAAAAAAAACATACCTCAAACTACTTTTCTATTTCTCGGCTGCATGTACTATAGTGAATAGGTTGTGTTGTTACTTTATGGACAGTCTTTTTGGGCAAAATGGTAGGAGGCTAAAGAATGGATTCCCAGTCAGCCGAAGGTGAAAGGGCTATTTCACTTTCTATTTATAATTTAAAGTACTTTTTTATCATATCTAGTCAACCTATAAAATATCACTACTGGTCAAACCTAAACAGCATTGTTGGACAAAGATTTCTTTGAAGCGCCACTTGTAATTTAGGATAATTTATTAGTTTAGTAAAAAAAAAAAAGGAGAATATTAGATTTCTTTGTATTGTAATTTTTTCCCCCCATTGGACTACCTAAGATTTAGACAAGCATGAAAATGGCAATTGTTCTGTTCCGATTATATATGTTACTATAAAACAATATCATTACATCAAGCTATTGTTTTAAAAGCAAAAAAGAAAAAAAGGTAATTATGTGCAGAAGGAGAGGCTAAGCCAGAGCACTGTTTACAAATGTAGGCTTTCATAGCTATCTTTAGAGTAATACTCCATATATGGACAACCAAGTAAATTAATGTTTGTTACGGCAGGTTCTTCAGACGTTTGCTACGAGAGGATGTCCATGCATCGCACCAGAGATTGTCCGAAGGTAAATCCAGTTAAAAATGAATTATAAGACATTTGATTGTATGTTGAACTTTGTCAAAATAGAATAGTGTGATCACAGTTACTGAGATCAAATAAAAGCTACTGAAAAGACTCAGAAATGAAACGTAATAGAGTTTTGCTCTGTCAGCTTCTTTGTGTCGTTTAGGTGCATAATGATCATTTCTGATGTTGCTAGACATTTGCCGGGGCTTTGTTAATTCAAGTGAGCAGTATCAGCAGACAGCTGAATTTACTTCAACCTAATCTACCACAGACACGTTGCTTCTAGCTTCAGATGCAATGTCATAAACAGACTGACTTTTATTTGCCTCACCAGACTTTCTTGGGCTCAGAGGAGCCCCGAGGTGACAGGCGGCTCTATAACTCTGTAGTTTCTTCTCCAGTGCCATTTTGCTGAGATGTGATAAATATTTTATTCACCAGTTCTTTTTCTAACAATTTAAAGGGGGCATTAAATGTTGTTTCCGCTTACTTTAGTACGTATTTTTGATGATTACTTTTGTCTAGAAGTTCAGTCAGTGGAAACGGAATATTAGAAAGAAAAATACTTTGAATACTATACTTTGAATTAATAGTTTTCAATGGGACAGATTTATTCTTAAATTTTATTAGTTCATTTTTACAAATATTCCTATGAAGACTTGATATTATGTTGTAGGAGCACATTATAAAACACATTTTTAAAAATTAATAAACTGTAATTTGTGATTTACTGGGCCTTCTAGATTGATTAGCACTAATAATACAATGTAATAAATACATATTTTGTAGCAGAAGCATAATCTTATAGTTCGTTTTATAAATGTACAGCTATGAATTTGGGTGTATTTAGTATATAATAATACAAATGTATTTCTTTATTTATTTATTTATTCCTATGTTGTTGTTTTTTTTTTTAATTACTGGCAACCTCAGCAATTCCTATGAAATAATACAACAATGTTGGAATGGTATAAATAAGAAATGATACACAGGCCACTTTCTATAAGCAGCAATTCAAAATAAAAAACTAAAAAAACAAGAGAACACGCTATTCAAGTCAGGCAGCTCTGTGTTGATCTTCATAAGTCAGGCAATAAAACAACTATTTAGCTAAACCTCTCCATCACTGTCATCAGAAAATCAAATAAAAAGTTAAAAACAAAAAGAACTGCAAAATAATAAGAGCTACATTGTATGTTTATAGTTTGAGAAACGTTTATTACTGTAAATAAAGATTTCTTTATTTTAAGATTTCTTACACATCTTTATAAGGGGTCCTAGTAGGGAGGGGGCCGTGTGTATGAGTTTGTCAGATCCAATACAAATGTTGAAAACTGTGCAGGTGATACAAAAATTAAACTTTGTGAAATGTGTGGAGACACACTAACAGTGCACATCACCGTGAACATACCCTCCGTGCTATGATGCATGGCGATGGCAGCGTCATGCTTTGGCCGATGCTTCACTTAATGTAAAAATGCACATGCAGATCAGTTGAGACCATGCTGAAAGATCTTGTTTCAGAACGGAAGGACGCTAGCATCTCTCACACACATTGTGGTTAATGAAGCTGCAAACCAGTGCATGCAGTTGACAATAAAACGTTCTAAAAATAAACTTGACGAGCGCTACAAAAATAGATGCATGTTTCGAGAGAAAAAAAAAAAATCTAAATTTTTCTATGTTTTCTCTGAAACCAGCCTTTAGAGTCTGACCTGAATTACGCCTCGCTGGATCTCAAGCTTGCAAAGAAACAGAAGAAACACCGTCACCTGCAAAGCAGGGCACAGAGTCGCCACAAGCAGCAGGATCTGAAAGAAGACCACCAGACGTCTCCTTTGAACGCTTTCTTGGAGGTGGACGTGGACGTGGATGCTCACCTACCGTCCAGAGACACTGGCGTCATGATCTCGCAAAGCAGCATCTATCTCAACAGTCAACAGATAGCCCAGGAGGCAGAGGAGATGGAAAGAGAGAGGGAAAAGGAAAACGCGGGATGGGATGGCTTACGATTGAGCGAGGAAGGAAGGAGAAGAGATTGGGATGGAAATCAAGGAAGTGAGGAAAGAAAAGATAATTATGATGATAGCAATGGGAAGATGTGTATACAGCATCCAGATGTTGAAACTACTCAGAGTTGCGCAGATCAACTCATTGACAGCCTTAGTCATGATGGCGAATAACTTGATATTTAAGTATTACGTTGCTTGTTTCAAACTATTTAACTTGTTCTCTACAAAACATGAAAAACGTCAAACTATTTTAGATTTTCAGGTCTTCAATTTTCCCTACGCTTTGCAGAGTTGAGCAATTTCCTTCTTCAACGCAGACAAACTACCTCTTCTAGTCTCCGTGTTGAGCAATAGGAACATAACTGTGCTTTTGTAATAAACTACTTTAAACATAAAAGAATGAAAGAGGAAAGTCTGCGTGACATTTAGAGGTCAAGAACCATGTGGAAATTGTAGCGTGCTGTGAAACACAGGGAAAAGATGAAATCATCACAGGACACAGAGGAACTTTCACTCCTTTGATGTCTCTTATTCGTCCACCAGACGATGTCTCATAAAAAGGCGTAAAGGCAGAAAAAAAAAACAATTTTTGCTTTCCACGGTGTGGGCGAGAGCTGTTTGCGCAACTGCACTTGCCTTTGCAGATGTGAACCAGCTTTTAAATAATTATAGGAATTAAGCTAACAGCGTTGAAGTTGAAAGCAAAGATATTATGATAACAATAAATAGCAGTTTGCTTTTTTTTATCTTTCCCATGGGGTGAATTGTCACACTGTTTAAACTGTAAATGTCACCCACGGAGGATTTTCCATGTCAAAGCAATGATAAAGGTCATTATGTTCACAGTCTACGGGCTAATGCTCCATCTGTTTAAATGAATGTCTTCCTTTCTGTAATCCCCAATCTGCGGAGTAATTTGCGGCCCATCTGTCTGCTGACAGAACTAAGCTTTGAGGGGAACACGGCACTAGCAGGCCTTCAAGCATACTGTTGGTTGACAGTGTTTCTAACACTGACAAGGACCTAGTTCCCAGTTATGGGTTATATGTGACCTCCAAGCATTTTGGATAAACGTACAGGAAGGCTACGAATAAATCCTTCACAAGTAAAAGTCGTCTTTTCACAACAGTCACACATTTTCAGGGGGGAAAAAATACATTCAGCATCTCTTCATGTTCTTTAACACAATTTGTTTCATTACATAATACGTAATCGATTTTTTTAATTTCTATTTTTAATTGGATTTCATGTGATAAAAGCAACCCAGAGTGCCACATAATTTTTGACACAAAGAAGAAAATCTCTAAGATTTGGCCAGCATTTGTGTTCAGACAGCTGCAAACAGCTGTCTTCCAAACAAAGCAAAAGGCAGCAAGAAAATAGAGTCCCTTCTTGTAAAAGTGAATCTCAACATAAATCAGAGGTTTGGGAGAGTATTATAGTGTCCACACCGCATCAGGAAGTTCAAGAACCATTTTATACAGGTCAGATATATAGTTAGGAAGACGATTAAAGCTGATTTAGGTTGAATAACAACCCCTGGCTTTTAATATCTTATGGAGCACTGTGCTATAGATTAAAAATATGTTCATGGAGAAGCTGCAGAGAACCACAGCTCAGGTGGGATAATTAGATGACAGGACTGTTAGTCGTGTGCTCCAAAACACTGGACTTGTGGGAGAGCAGCAAGAAGAAACCCATTGTTAAAACGCAGTTAGAAGAATTCTCATTTTCAATTTACCACAGCCCATGTAGAGACAGAGCAATAATGTGGTAGAAGACGCTCTGGTCAGAGAAACCAAAATGTAACTTTTTGACCTACATGTGTGGTGTAAAGCTAAAATCTCACAATCTTCTGAATACGCCATCCCATGGTGAAAGATGGTGGTGGCGACATCATGCTGTGGGGAAGATGGGTGGAGATACAGAACATTTGTGACAAGCTGCAAATGGCCTGAAATGGGGGTGGCGGTTAACCTTCCAGCAGGACAGGGACCCTAAATATAAAACCAGAGCTGGAATGGTTTAGATTAAAACATGTTTATTTGTTAGAAAGGCTCGGTCAAAGTCCAGATCTAAAATTTGATGAGGCGTCTGTGTCAAGTCTTGAAAATGTATGTTCACTGACACTGTTCGTGCAGTTTGCTCAAGTCTGAGTTGTTTTGCAGATTAGAATCGGCAAAAGTTTCAGCTACTATGTGCAAAGCTGGTAGAGACTTGCAGCGATACACTATGATTTTAAAAGTTAATTCAACAAAGTATTTGTTCTGGGAGGCTAAAACAAACACACATCATGTCTTTCGGATTTTTATTTGTAAATTATCTTAAAACCATGTAGTATTCTCCCTCCACTTAATAATTATATTTTATCTGATGTTAACTCATCACATAAAAGCCCAATTAAACGCATCAAAGTTGCAACATGACAAAATGTGCATAAGGTTTGAGGGGTGTTAATACTTTTCCAAGGCTCTGTAAGTGCACCTTCTACACAGTGTCTAATGAGTAACATTTTACAACATATGAATGCCTGCGAATACCACCAGAAAAGGCAGCCACCATTGCTACGAATTCCGTCAAAGTTTCAGTCTTTACATGACATTGCTCATCGGAAGCCCTGAGGCGCAGGATTAGTGCCAGGTTCCTTTGGCTAAGCTACAGATTTAAAGTTTCTTGTGACGGCAGATGATTGCATGATGAAAGGTGAAAGTAAAAGCTTTTGTAGTTCTGTCCTCTTTTTACAAAAAAAAAAAAAGGTATATGTCAGAAAGGTAAGTCATTGAGACTTGACAGTGACGACTTAACGTGCAGAGATGCTTCTCACCGGCTAGACTTGAAATAGTGTTTTATTGTAATGAACAGTAGCAGAAAATACCTAAGTTTCATCTTCATGACTCTGTGTTGTATAAATCGACAAAATTCAGTTCACCCTTCTTTATAGCGATCATTTCCGACCAATATTTTTCAAAACATTTATTTTATTTTTATTTATTTTTAACTATCTTATTTGTCTATTTTAGCTTGTCTGTGTTTTACTTGTCTATTTTAATTTTACTGTTATTTTCCATTGTATATGTACAGCACTTTGTGGACCTTTGTTATTATAAAGTGCTTTATAAATAAAGGTGGTATGGTATTTATTTGTTCAAGAAAACCTCCATACAGAAGACTTCCTTTGGCGAGTCTAATACCGTAATATTGTTTAAAAATATTGGGTGATTTTGGAAAGAATTCAGGTAACTCATTTATGCAACTTTGTCATTGAGGCTGCTGCTGATCAGAGGTCGAGTTAAAAAAAAAAGGAGGCCTTGTTTTTTTTTTTCTTTCAGCCAGGCTAATGGTTTATTGTGATGAAATTCCCCTGCCACTGTAAAGTTAATTTATGATCACCTCGCTTATGCCTCTTTGTCATTGACTTGTTTATTTTTAGATGAACTCAGAGGACCTTCTACAGCAGCAAAAAAAAGAAAAAAAATATAAAGAAATAAGAAACAAAAAGAGGGGGAATAATGGCTTTTACAAAAAAAAATCCCCATTGACAATCGAGTTTTTACTTGTGCTTTTATCCCTTAGTCGTGTGTTAATGCTTGTTACAGAAGACAGATTGCCTGTAGAAGACTTGCCAAGGTTGAGGACCAATAGTATATCTTTAAATCTACTGCCCTTTTATTAGATAAGTAGACATTACGACAATTCAAATAACCCAGCAGGTTACTCAAACAGGACCGAAATCCATTGTCACACTATATACCAGATCAAAGCACCTCCTGTAGGTCCTATGTTTTATAGACTACATGATGCTCCTTTCAGACACCTCACACACACACACACACGCCTTCATACACCAGTCAAAGGTTTTGAGGACACAAGGACATATTAAATGGATGGTTTAAGATTTTTGAAGATAGATTATGAAATAAGCTAATATGTTGTCTGCAGCAGAAGTCCCTGTTGCTGTTATTTAGTTGAAATTCAGTGTAGCTGGTCCCAGAGGGTGACGCAATAGCTAAGCGAAAATGCACAAAGACAAAAAGTGGGGTTTGACTATTTCAAAACAAATTAATATCTCAAAGACATCATAGTGGTTTATGTAAATGTTATTTGGTTAACTTTTAAATTGTCATATAATTCGTATTCGTCAGTGATTTACATCAGGCGGTAATAACTAAATAGTTTCATTATGCTCTTGCCATACATAGTCTAATAAAAAAATTGTAAAATGGGAGTTAATGTTTCACAGTCTGATAGATCACTGGTACTGTTAGGAGGGACCTTCAATTAAAAATAGCAAAGAAGCAACTAAAAGATGTTTTAAGGTATTCATAACTACATACTGTACATTGACCAATGAACAATGAATAGAGAATATGTCAAAGCTACACTGAGGAGAACTACAACTAAGACCTGTTTATTTTAATAGCTTTTATGCATACAAAGTTTTTAAACACTGATCATAGTGTGGTTATTGCTAATATATATGCTATATTATAGTATACACTATATATTATAATATAATACAATATCTAATATATAATCTATATTGCTCAAAATTATGTTTTATATTACGTAGGTTAGTATGTATTATTAAAGAGGCTGTACATATAAAATAGAATAAACAGGTGGAAATATAAAAAGTGTAAACCTTTGGCCTCTCCTTTTTTCGAAAATTTAGCAAAAAAAGACTTGATTTGTCCCTTGTTGGGACACTCTGTTATATGTATTCTGTTATCTTTTTTTTCTTATCTTTTTTGGCACAAATGTTCGAAATAAAAACGAAAATGAAGTATTCGTGAAAAAGGCGAACAGTTTTTAAAACCCTGACTCGGTTTGCTGCAACACCAACTCTTCTCCCAAAGAGCCACAGAGTGAAACCTCTCTACACTCAGAGACGATCTTTTCCTTCAAACATGGCCGCTCGCATGTGAATGTCATGCCACCTCAATCCTTCAGTTGAATCAGTGAATTTCAGCTGTAGCTGCTTGAATTTTGGGGGTTTAAAGAAATTCTGATCTTGCCGATGTTTTTTTTACTCCGTCCATCTAGGTCGGTCACGAATTTGTAAGCCCCGAAATCCCTCGGTTCCGCGGTCCGAGTGCAGCTCACTTGTTAACACATTAGCATACCAGTGGATCGCCACCGAGGGGAAATAGCAATGGATCCTGACCAGCAGCTGAGAAACGTAAGTCACTTTTCCCCTCACAGTTTGACCGATCAATAAATAACGAGGTGTGGATGCTGACTGAACGACTGGATCTCTTCCAGCTGCGGGATTTCCTTCTGGTTTACAACCGCATGACTGAGATCTGCTTCCAGCGCTGCACAAGTAACTTCAACTACAGAAACCTTACAATGGACGAGGTACTGGGAAATAATCACAATCCCGTCAACATGATTGTAGAGCTTGCTGTATGTTTACTATTCTGTTGCAAACATGGTGTTTGTTGTTAGAAGAACCAATGTTTTACCTTTATTGTTTTTATTTATTTTTTTATCTGCTGATAGAATATGTATAGAGTAGATGATTCATTAATAATAAGGCGTGGATAATGTAATAAAGCATCCAAATCAATTTTCAAATTTAAAAAAAGTATTCAAATCAAATATTCTGCTTAAAAGTGAGTAATCATGTTAACTCAGTAAAGAGGATCTCAGGTGATATTTTGCTTTTTTCCCTTATCGTCGCTATAGGGCTAGATGATAACATAAAGTTTAGATTATTTTTTTACTTGTAAATGTGTGTTCTTTTTTATCCTTTTTTTTTGTTCTGTCTTTACAACATGAAATGTTTTATTTGTGAATGAAATAAATAGAAATGAAGCCAATATCGGCGCCCTAATATTGCATGCTGAATAACATTTCCTGGTGTCTTATCAAGGAGCGTTGCCTGGACAGCTGTGCTGGAAAGCTGATTCGCACGAACCACCGCTTGATGGGCACATATGTGCAGCTGATGCCTCGGATGGTGCAGCGGAGGATGGAGGAGATGGAGAGCAAGGCTGCCGAGAATGCAAAGGCAGCAGAGGCTGCGGCTACATCTGCAGCTGTTGGCGCTGCGGCCTCAGAATCTGCCCCAGGAGTTCAGACGCATATAAATTCACCTCCACCTACCCAGATTACTCCTCCGATGACTGAAGTAGCACCAGAAGTCCGTGACTCAACCTTAAAGATGGCAGGATTACAGAGTCCAGCTAATACAGTAGCCACAGGAATAAGTTTATCAGCTGCCACGCCCCTCTCACCCGGAACTGAAAGCGTAAATGTTTCAGAGCCTAAAGAAACTGGACCGTCGTATACAGCAGGAGTTTCTCAGCCTGCTGTATCTGGAATCCAGAAGGACTCTGAGGTTCCTAAAAAGGCATCATGATTAAAAACCTAAAAAGGAATCGTGACCAGAAAATGAGCCATGGGGCAGGTTCTACAGATAAGGGAGAAGGTCTGACAGGCTAAGAGAGTCATGAATCACAGGAGTCTTAGTGGTCTGACTGGTCAGTCTGTCTTCAGCTTCCCCCAAAAACAGCTGGTGAGGATCCCAAAAGTGGTATAAACCTTAATATCTCAGTTTTAGTTTGTTTTTATTTTGTAGATTTCTCATATAAAGGAACAATGTTTGGCAACAGTCATAAGCATGTCTGCTATTTCTGGTTTAAGATTTTAAAAAATACTTAAATGATTGCTGACCAAACAAAATGTAACTTAAGGGGATAGTTTAGGATTTTTTAATTTAGGTTATGTTAAAAGGCTATAAGCAGTTAATGTCTTAACTACAGCAGACAATTCTCATGGTGCCGTCATTTGGTGTAAATCCAGATTAGTTGGTTTCAGATGCTAAAGCTAATGGCTAGGTTGCGAGAGGCCAAGACTAGATCTGACATTTGTCTTAAAATGAATCCAATCTCATAAACGAAGCAGTTTATTGGAATACCCTTTTATAAACCCTTTAACTGTTTTCATGTTTGCATTAGATTTTTTTTTTTTTTTTTTAAACAAAAGCTGACCATTAGTTACAAAGGAAATAGAGACGGTAAGTAGTTGTGCTGTGTAAACTACATCCTAGGAACAAAATATGTCAGGTGTTTCTAGTCAAAGTAACTGGTGTAAAAAAACAACAACTGTCAAAGCTAAATTATGTTTAAGTAATTCATATATTGTTTTACTGTGCCTTTTTAAATAGAGCTGCTACTTTGACTGGAAACTGTTTACTAGTTCAGTTTTCTGTATCTTGTTCACACAGGAAGGATGTGCACAGCCTCCTACCTAAATAAATCAGTACAGACATGTCAGTTTAAAGGTTTATAAACACACCTTTGCATAAGCTGGACAAAAACCAGCTTTTGTCTTCATCCCTGTCTGACTAGCTGTTATATTTGGTCTTCAAGGCAAGCTAATATGTATTTATACAAAATAAAAATCCCAACATTTACCAGCCTGTAGCATTTTAACATGATCTCATTTCTAATTGCATACCCCATCCCTTTAAATACCTCTGTCATTTTACCTGTTTTCATCTATGACTGCTGTTTTTGAAAGTTTATTTACTTTAAAGACAATGGTGAAATACTGAAATGATGTAGTGATGGTGCGCTGTGGTGATGTCCACCAAAAGCTGTACAAGTTGTAAAAAGCAGTGCCAGTTCTGATATATCATGTAGCACAATGTGAAATAAAGGTGCTTGTATATCAACATTCCAAGTTTTCTATTTTTTTTTTCATTGGACTCAAGAGACATAAAACGGCACGTTAATTAGGCACTGGATCTACTCAAATGATTCTTCTGAATAGTTTTTAATTTATTACAGGCTGTCCTGCAGCAAGCGGTTCTGACAAAGGCTGCAGGTCTGACTGCTGCGGTTGTGAATGCAGTTCATGACACCGGTCACGTCTGTCTCCTCCCATAGTTTCCTTCCTGTTGTTGCATTATCACAATGATCTCATAGCCAGATCCAGCGTTCTGATCTGTCACACACTTGTCAAAATGCGCTAAGGCCGTGATAAACAAGCTGAGCTTTCAGACAATGGCGACATTCTACAAGAAGTCGGTGGGATTAGCATAAAGGTAATTACTTTTAACCGCTGTTATACTATGGTGAATACGGTCTGTTGCATGCAATGGTTATAATGAGATAAAAAAGGGATCAAAGAAAGGCTACTTTATAACCATTTTCACTTCATCAAAGGCCTTTGGCTGTTTTTCTATTTTAAGTGGCTTGTTGGCAAAATTGTATAATTACTATTTTCCAGTTGCTTTACATTCCAAGACGTCACTAAATAGAAGCTACGTGAAAATTTGCCTCTGAAAAATAAGTAATTGCTATACTATTGCTAAATGTGGCGATGACAGTATTGATAATGATCAACCCACATTTTTCGGAAATAATTCTTTCGCGGCAGCTCACCATGACCTTTACTATCTCTGGCTCTAAAGACATACATCAGATGTGGGCATAAAGGCTAAACTCCAACCAATGAGCCAAATATTTTATCTAATTACACAGCAGGAGTGCATGACTCTTACAACATCCTGTCCTGCCTAATATTACGTACCACCAGTGCTCTAAATGTGCAATATTGCAGAAACTGATGTTGCCATGGTGAGTACAAATCCAAGTGTTGCGCAACTCTGCTTCCTGAAAAAATGCAGGCCCCCTGGAAAACCAATTAAATATTTATGTAAACATTACACCTTTAAATTGTCACATATTTGCTCTCTTTCTGTCATGTGATTTTTTCTTTTTAGACGATGTATTCACATTACGTTGAATATTTTAGTAAACACCTTTGGGTCAGACTGATCCAAAGGTTCATTGGCTCCGAAAGGCGTTCAGAGAGATCTCAATGAAGAAGAGCACCGTTGGGATGCGGTGGAGCGGTAGAGTCGCATCATGGATGCGCAGCACACACATCTACAGCAACTGTGTGATCCTATCATGTTAATATGGAGGAAAATATCTGATCAACACATTTTTGAAACTATGCCACAAGAAACTGAGGCAACTGTGACAACAAAAGTGTTCACCCCATGTTACCAGCAAGGTGGACCGTAAAATCGATAGGTGGTTTATGGATTATGCTGCAAGTTATGCAAGGACGTTACAGTAATAGCCACCTGTATATTATGCTCACAATTCTGCCTATAGTCATCTGCACATATATTTAAAGTACATGTAAACTCTGTTATAATAACAATCATCCGTATATTGTGCTATTGTACATATCTGTAAAACTCTATTCATAGTAATTTCCACCTGTATATTATATTCGGTACATATCCAGCTGTATATTTTGTTCACAATACTAGTTATCTATATATTATACTCATAGGACAAATCTATCAGTAAAATTCTGTCTATAATAGTATACATCTTTATATTTATTCAGTAAAAACCCATGTCCTGTACTTATGGAACCATTGTTTATCCTGCATTTGCTGCTACTGCACTTCTGGTTAGACCTAAACTGCATTCAGTTCCCCTGTACCTGTACCTGTGTAATGACAACAATGAATCTAATCTAATCTAATCTAATCTAATCTAAGTAGTTGCGTAATTCTTCCAAAAATGTGTTGTCTGTAAAAAATATCTTTCACTTAAAATTTAGATCCCAATCATTGTAATATTTTAACAGTTTACATTTTTTTTTCCCTTTTTTTGGGGGGGTGGTTCCTGTTGTTTTGTTTGTTTGTTTTGTTTTTTTTTTTTGCTCCAAAGTCAGACGCATTGTTGCCTTGCGTCCTGCAGGGGGCGCCGCTGTGTCTTTGTCACAGGACGTTACTGTCAGAGGGGGAGTCTGGAGCCCACATCAATCGGGGCGTGGACTCAGAGCGACCAGTGGAGAGGAGACGGTGGTGGTTCTGGGGTGGGGGGGAAGAAGAAAAACAGAAAGAACTCCTCAAGATACCAACTGGTAAGACTTTCGACACTTTATCTCAATGTGCTCACAAACCCTTTGTAGTTTTTGTTTATGTTGAGAGTTTTGTTGTGGGCTAAACTTTTTAACAATGGGTTCCATAGTGATCCAGAGGGGCCAGCCCATCCGAGCCCACGTAGAAAGAAAAGGCAAGGAGGAAATGTTGGAAGGTCTCAACTATTTGTTGACTTCACAACACAGCTAATTCTAGCTCTTTCAATTGCAGAGAGCTGTGGTTTGTTTGAAATGTAACAGCTACACAACCATGGCTTTAAAAATGATACAGTTTTAATTGTAACGCAAGTTCAGTTCAAAATATCTTTTTTCCCAGATTTCCTGTAAAGCAAGAAGCTACAAAAATCAACAGTTTTTTTTCCTTCTTCTTGTTTTTGCTTCTGTTTGAGAGAACAAAGCACCTAAGAATTATTGTACCTTTTTTTTTTCTTTTCTCCAGACTCTCATGTCCCATGCTTTTTAAAGAGACCCGGGGAACAAACTGCCAGCCTACAACACCAGCATGGATGACATTTTCACACAGTGTCGAGAAGGGAACTCAGTGGCTGTCCGTCTGTGGCTGGACAACACAGAGAATGACCTCAACCTGGGGTAAGTTCACGTATCAGTCCCCTAATGTCTGCAATGCTGGAGTGATGCCTGCACTGCGAGGGGATCTCCGGTCCATTTGGATGCTGGAATTTAGCTGTGAAATCATTACAATCACAGGTGAACGCAGGTCATGCTAAAACTGGTGTTCTTTCTGTGGAAAAGGGCAGGTTTGTGCGTGCGTGTGTGTGTGTGTGTGTGCGTACACAGGGATTAATGCCATATTGAAGATTCGCTCATAGTTTCCATATTACGATTTTATTGCTGCTCTGCACGCTTCGCTTGTCTTTCTACTGATGATGGTGTTTACCGCAACTCTAGAAACGTGTCTGCACTAACCAAAAAGTTCAGCTTTGTGATTAGGGCTTAACAACAGGAGAAAATCTTTGAATGGCTGTGGCGTTATGGAGTATTGTGAGGAACAATATCGGTTGCGACATTTCCACATTTTCCTCATTCCTGCGCCACGATTCTTCCAGCTGTTTTTTTTTTTTTTGTGGCCTTCAGCATCTCGGGCAAAGTTTAGGGTAGGTGCAGTGAGACTAAAATCTGACATGCTGAAAATCTAACTGGCATGAAAAGTGTGAATTTGTTACTCCTGGAATTTAATAGGCCACAAATATTGCATGCCAAACAGCCATTAGCCCGATTACCATTGCACCTACTGATATTATTTGACATCTTGTGCATCCCTGTGTAGATGTGGCCATTCACACTTTTGATTAAACGTGTGGAAAAATGATTAAGCCATCAGGGAAAATATTACATAACTCTGGGAATCATTTTAACTTTTACTCTCATTGTGCAAAGAAATGCTATGCAGATGATATACTTCTCTTTGAATGCTGTGTTCAATTCATCTCGGAAGTCCAACCTTGGATCTGGCAATAACTACCCCACACCCGAGTCACAAGAATTGTAGCTGCATGTCCAAAAAATAAGATTTGCTAATTGTTGTCGTGGCTAACTGCTACTAGCAATACAAATCGACAATAACTTGCCTTAACAAAAAACTTTATGTAATGCCTTCAGGTTGGTCACCTTCTGCCAGGCTTCTGGCTTAGTTCTCTAAATACTCCACCGGTCGCTCAGTTACTGCTTCACTTGAACTGGAGTTTCCATTCATTTCAGAATCCTGATCTAAGATCCGGTTCTGCCGGAGGTTTTCCTTCCTGTTAATGGGGAGTTTTTCTTCCCACTGTCGCTCCATGCTTGTTCAGTATGAGGGATTGCTGCAAAGCCATGGACAATGCAGACGACTCTCCCTGTGGCTCTACGCTTCTCCAGGAGTGAATGCTGCTTGTCGGGACTTTGATGCAATCAACTGGTTTCCTTATATAGGAAATTTTTGACCAATCTGTATAATATGAGTGAACTTGGCTTTGTAAAGTGCCTTGAGATGACATGTTTCATGAATTGGCGCTATATAAATAAAATTGAATTGAATTGAATTTGTTTTCGCTTAACCTTTTGCATCCTGCATGTCCTTGAGGTTGTGTGATGCGGCCCTGAATCTGGAGCTATCTCCTTCTAAGTTTGAAATCTTTGGACTTAGATGGTCTTTTTGTGAAAAACAAGCCCATAAAAAGTCAGCTTTTTAGTTTTTTATAAACATATTTTTCTCTTGCTGTGAAGCATTTTTTTGATATATTGATATATAATTATGGGTTGTTTAATGACAATTTTAAGTTAATTAACTTTTAATTAAAATATTACAATTTTAGGGATGTTTTTAGGGGAGATCAATCCTTAAGGTTCTGAATTGTTCCAAAACGCTGTTGCTTTTTCCCCCCCCACTTTCTCTTTGTTAGAAGGAGTAAGACGTCTCAACTAGAGACTCTGGTTATCTCATTCTTGGACCCGGCCATATATGTACAATTTGTTGACGTACGGGCCCCAGAGTTGCTGGCCAACCGCGCAGCAGTCAAGTCCATTTCCTCTGCTTAGCTCCATACAGGGCCAAGCCCATCGCTGACAGAACTTCTCAGGCAGCTCCTCTACAGTCACACATAAACAAATGAATAAGCAGTCATTATGATGAAGGCCTTCTTTGGCCGTTAACTCTGAGGAAGCTCAGCTATGTGAAGCGGCCCCCCCCTCTGTCCAGCTCAGGATGCCCAAAACGCTCAATAAAAGCATTAAGTATTGTCGAGATAATAGGTTGGAACTGAAAGCGGTGCCTGAGAGCAGCCAGCGAAGCATTTAATAAGTACTCTGCCTCTAGAAGCGAGTGACACAGGAAAACACATGAAAAAAAGGCAGACTTAGAAGGAATGTGTAGCTCAGACTATTTTCCACTCTGTCATTCCTGCCTTTTTTTTTCTCCCCCTCTTGTTACTTTTTTTAGCCCACAGGGTGGGTTAGTCTGTGAGCTGTCTGTCCACAGTTCTGCATCAGGGCTGACGGAGAATGAGCCTAGCTGCTCTTTCACTTCGGTGCGAGCTGCTATTTCCTAAAAGCCTCCTTCGAAATTTATTGTTCAACTAAATGCAGAGTTTTGCGGCTTCGCAGGGAGCTGCGAGAAACCCCAGCAGCCCGCGGACTCCGGCTCAGGCGATGTAATGAGCTGCAGGGCAAGAAAGAGGCCGGTCCACACTGGAGGTGAGATGGCCTGGCTCCTCGCAGACTGTAAACGGTCATGTATACACCGTGGCGGTCCGTTTGTGTCCCCTCGCACACGGTGGCAGGCATTCCAACTTGTGAACAGATATTTATCGCCGGGCCAATCATCGCACGGGAAGAGGCTGCAGCCGCAGAGAGGAAGCATGTGCTTAAGTCTAAATAAAGATTACTCGGAGGTGGGTGCACGAACCTGTCAAAGAGCAAACCACACATAGAGTGTTTTGTCAGCTGAGATGCACATCGTTAGCAGGGCACTCCATGAATGTTTTTTTTTTATATTGTATTGCTACTAGAAAAATACTCTAGCTTTTTTTAATATTGATACTTATTCTAGATATCAGAAGTATATTCGAGTAGGCTTTTATACCTACAATGATGTGGAAAAAGTTACAGATTTCTTTATTTCCTGTTTTTGTCACAGTTAAATGTTTCAGGTCCTTAAACAAATCTAATGTTTGACCAATATAATCTGATTAAATGCAAAATACAGTTTTCAAGCCTCGGGCTGATTACTGCCAGACCTGCAGAACCAGGAAACCACCTAAACAGAACCTGTCTGACAAAATGAAGTAGGCTAAAAAGATTTTAAAAAGTAAAATATAATTCCTTGTTCTTATTGTGTAGAAAATTCAATTCAATTCAATTCAATTTTATTTATATAGCGCCAAATCATGAAACATGTCATCTCAAGGCACTTTACAAAGTCAAGTTCAATCATATTATACAGATTGGGTCAGATTATACAGATTGGTCAAAAATGTCCTATATAAGGAAACCAGTTGATTGCATCAAAGTCCCGACAAGCAGCATTCACTCCTGGGTAACCGTAGAGCCACATGGAGAGTTGTCTGCATTGTCCATGGCTTTGCTGCAATCCCTCATACTGAGCAAGCATCAAGCGACAGTGGGAAGAAAAACTCCCCATTAACGGGAAGGAAAACCTCCGGCAGAACCCGGCTCAGTATGAACGGTCAGAAAACCATCAAAGTTGTCAATGTTTAAAATGTGTTAAAGCTATGCAAAAATTCATTCGAGTCAGTCCAACAGCACAATGTATTTTTTCAACGTCACCATTATTAATTAATAAAATAAGATTTTTATTTACTTTAAATGTAAACCACCATTTCTTTTTAACATTCTTTGTTTGAGATGCTACATTTGAATTTTGAATTTTTGATATTGTGGTTACTACACTTTTTATGGTAATTTAATTTTAAAAACGATATTGCTCACAGTTAGCTGTTTTATCACAGTAAACATCCAATCAGTAATCTTTTCATCTCCAACCCAAAGAAATGTAAGAACACATGAGAAACAAAGCCACTGACATCTATCAGTCTGGAAGGGTGTAATTACAAATCCATTCATAAGGTACTGAGACTCCTGAGAACCACAGTGGGAGCCAATTATTCACAAACCTGCAAAGCTGAGCGTGTATAGGCAGTGTATGGATGAATGTATGGATGGATGGCTGGATGGATGGATTGATGGATGGATTGATGGATGGATGGATGGATGGATGGATCTTGAAGGAGAATGTCCAGCCATTATTCTGTGACCTTAAGCTCAGGCGCTCGTAGGTTTTGCATCACGGGGAATGATCCACAGTACACCGTCACATTCACAGCTGAATTGCTCGAAAAATTCAAAGTTTGGAGTGGTCTAGTCAAAGTCTTGACTTAAATCCAATTGCGGTGCTATTCCATGACCTTAAGCAGGCTGTCCATGCTCAAAAAACATCCAAAATCTCTGAATTAAAACAATTCTGCAAAGAGTGACCCAAAAAGTCACCACAGCAATGCAAAAGACTCGCTGACAGTTATTACAAAGGCTTGATGACAGGTGTTGCTGTAAAGGATGGCAAAACCAGTTATTAGGTTTTAGATGACAAATACTTTTTTTTCTTTTGGGTGAGGTTGGTGCAGTTATGTTTTTCTTTCCCCTACTAAATGAAATCATGGTTTGAGAGTTGCTTTTTGTATTCACTCGGATTATTAGTCTCTGTTATTAAAGTTTGTTTAAAGACCTGAAACATTGAAGCGTGACAGAAAAGCAAAGGCAGAAGAACCCTTTAAGGGGCAAATACTTTTTCACAGCACTGAAACAGGAATCAAGATATTATTTAGGAAGGTTTGGAGAATTGCAGTTTTGTGTGTGTGTGTGTGTGTGTACATGTGTGTATGTGTGTGTGTAAAACTTTGTTTTCAGGGCCTGGTTCTGGTTTGTATGTGAAGTTTCTTGCCTTTAGCTTGTTCCACAACAAGTGCAAAACATTTTAAATCAGGACCAGAGCAGATAACCAACTCAGCCACAGAGGAAAGGACTCTTTTTTTTGTTGTTGCACAAACAAGAAAGACTCCTGCTTTTCGTTCTGTTTTTTGGGTCACTGGGCAGTCCAGTACGGTACACCCACACCTGAAAGACGTCAGAACTCACACTGCTCCTTCTGTCTTCTTCAACATCATCTATAAATATTTAAAATGAACAGGCACATTCTTTGTTCTTTGTCGTTCTGCCAGATGTCGATCTGATTTAACTTCTGCCAGAAGATTGCATATTTAGTCCTTTTATTGTTACGGCTGTTGACTATTTACACTTGTGATGTGGACATTGATGAACAGACGAATGCTGTTCCTGCTTATTCTTTGGACATTTGGATCCCCGAAAAGAAATTCTCTGTATTATTTAATTTAGAGCTTTAATTGCCTCTATTTGTCTGTTTGTGTGTTTTGCAAACGGATAAATAAATGAGAAATCCCAGCTCCTCAGTCTTCCACTTATCTTGTAGAGACGACCACGGCTTCAGCCCTCTCCACTGGGCGTGCAGGGAAGGGAGGAGCGGCGTTGTCGACATGCTCATCATGAGAGGAGCTCGAATCAACGTGATGAACCGTGGAGATGACACACCTCTGCATCTGGCAGCGAGCCACGGGCACAGGGACATCGTGGCTAAGGTTCGCTTTCTAAGACGCGGCTAAACTCTATATGTCTATTTGCACTTTGGTTGTTGTTTTTTTTTTTTGTTTTTTTGTGTGTTCCCTGACTTTCTGACCTGTGGATTGCAGCTGATTCAGTGCAAAGCAGACCCCAATACAGTCAACGAGCACGGGAACACCCCGCTGCACTACGCCTGCTTCTGGGGCCACGACGAAGTTGCAGAGGTGCAGCACTCTACACCGACACACACTTTTTGCATGCCCTTTTTGGTGAGATGTGTTGGGAAAAAGTGCCCTCTTATGGGCAGAAACCGCTACTGCAGCAAGACCTCCTTCCTTTATCAATACAGTTAAAGCTTACATAATTATATACATGCTTATTTTTATGAGTCTAAGGTAGTGTCTTTCTTTTTTAGGACCTGCTAACCCACGGAGCCCAGGTGTGTGTGTGTAACAGATACGGGCAGACACCTCTGGATAAGGCCAAGCCGCACTTAAAACAGCTGCTGCAAGGTCAGAATTCATTTATAGGTTTTTAAACACACCCGCAGTTTTTAATCCACGGTAAAGGATTGTAAAGGCAAACTAAGAACACATTTCTGATGATTTAACTCCTTGATTTTTCTTTCTTTTTTTTTCTTTTTTTTAGAGAAGGCAGAGAAAATGGGCCAGAACCTGACCAAAATCCCATACAAGGAAACCTTCTGGAAGGGTACAATGAGAACACGACCCCGTGAGTAGCATTCCTCTAATAAAACAGGAGCAAAACACGATGTCAAATTAGGATGTGTTCTTTATTATTCATGCTGCCTTTCCTCTCATAGGTAACGGCACCCTCAACAAGCAAGCTGGTATTGATTACAAGCAGCTCTCGCTCCTGGCAAAGATCAATGAGAACCAGTCTGGAGAGGTCAGCTGCTTTATGCCTTTTACTGCTGATTGACAGTTGTTGTTGTTGTTTTTTTTTTTGTTTTTCTTTTTTTAGCTCTTCCAGCTGATCGCTGGACTGTGTGTGCTCTACTTTTAGTTGTGGCAGGGCCGATGGCAAGGGGATGAGATTGTGGTGAAGGTGCTGCATGTGAGAGACTGGACCACCAGGAAGAGCAGAGACTTCAACGAGGAGCATCCGAAACTCAGGTTTCTTTACAGCTAGACTGTTGTTGTTTTTATTGTAAGGTACATTTACAGTCCCAAGTTTACATACACTGACCAAACGCATTCATTTTGTAATGTTTTTGGAACTTACATTTCTTGTTGAAAAAAAAAAAAAAACTTCAATTATTTTTTAATTTGTTGCAAAAGTTTGAATCTATTGCAGATTTTAACTATTTAATTTAAGGTCAGAATTATACATTCGGGTTCAAATACAGAAGAGAAACCACTCTAAGCCACCACTAAGCCTTTTGCAGTAATTCTGGCTGGGTATTTGACCGCTTTTCTTGGCAGAGTCAGTAGATTAACTAATAGTCTTAAGCATAGTCTACAAAGTTTTAATAAGGTTAATGCCACAGCTTTTAGATAAGCATTCTGGAAGTTAGATGTTATTAATTCTTGCTTGATTTTGATGTTTGTTTTGGAACATTGTTTCCAAGTTTCAGCCATCTGACCCAAACCTCCACCCTCAGATAAAGAGGACTTAGTTGTGATGTTGAAAAATGACTCTCACTGCCCAGAGTGAACAGGGTTTTACATCAAGATGGACTTAGATGGTGCCTTACAAAAACAAGGGCCCAAAGCAACTCATTCAAACTTGAACTGTGAAGCTGATCAAATGGACAAATGCCTTCTGGAAAAGAAAAAAAAAACGTGTTAAAGTGCAGTGAGACAAAGATTCAAGTCTTTGGATATATAAAGATTGTTTTTGGAAGAGTCATAAGAGTGGTTTCAGACTTAAGAACCTGTTACCAGCTGTCAAGCACAATGGTGGAGTACAACAGAGGAAGGACTACTTCTAAATCCTTCAACTTCACATCAAATCAACAGTCAGATGGTCAAAAACTTCAACATAGTTGCTTTTCAGTAGGGCAATGATCCCAAACACATCAAATCTGATTTTTTAATGGATAAAGAAGGATAACATAACATTTTTGGAATGGCCACAACCTCAAGCATATTAAAACTATAAGAACTAGGCATAAAATGTAATGATTTGAATAAGGAGAACCCAAATGTTAGCCAGACACAGAGCTGAAGCTTTAAAAAAGGGGTTTATTAGCAAAAGGTCCAGGGGACAAAAGACTTGGCTCCAGGCAACACAACAAGGCAAACTCAAAAAGCGGACGAGCCGAAAGTAAAACGGGCAAGCGGACAGGCAGGCTAAACAAAAAACAGAAGGGAAAGAACTCTTACCGGGGAACTTGGACATGGGGGATAACACAAGACGTCCTGACAACAAACCAAAAACTAAAGCGGGCTTAAATAGATGACCGGAACAAAAGAGCAGGGCGGGACTAATTGACCAACACAGGTGGAAATAATAAACGGAGCACACTGACTAAACCTAAGGTAAAAAGCAAGACAAAGACTGGACCAACACTAGCTGAAATAAAGACTAATACCGGTTAAGGATAAATCCAATACAAAACGACACAACACAGAAATAAATCCTAAAACAGAAAAGTCGACTAACTGAAAATAACCAAAACCACAACAGAACATTACAGAGCCCCCCCCTCAAGGGCGGATTCTAGACGCCCTTACGTCTCTACAAAGAAACTAAATAAAAGTCTGACCGGGCGGGTGGAGGGGGCTACAGGCAGGAGGGTCAGAAAAAAAAAAAGACAAAACAACCAAAACAAGAGTCCAAAACAGAAAACAACCCACATCGGGCGAATCCAAACTAACAGAAAATCTCCCAAAACAGTTCCCCCAACAGAGAGTCCGGCGGTCTTCCCGGCGGACGACCCCAGCGAATCAGGAAGTCTGGCGGTCTTCCCGGCGGGGGGCCCCTGCGTGAGAGGCTCTCCGGCGGACGGCCCAGACGTGACAGGTTTCTCCGGCGGTCGTCCCGGCGGACGGCCCAGACGTGACAGGTTCTCCGGCGGTCGTCCCGGCGGACGGCCCAGACGTGACAGGTTCTCCGGCGGTCGTCCCGGCAGACGGCCCAGACGTGACAGGTTCTCCGGCGGTCGTCCCGGCAGACGGACCAGACGTGACAGGTTCTCCGGCGGTCGTCCCGGCAGACGGCCCAGACGTGACAGGTTCTCCCGGCGGTCGTCCCGGCGGACGGCCCAGACGTGACAGGTTCTCCGGCGGACTGCCCCGGCGTGACAGGTTCTCCGGCGGTCGTCCTGGCGGACGGACCAGACGTGACAGGTTCTCCGGCAGATAGCCCCGGCGTGACAGGTTCTCTAGCGGACGACCCCGGCGTGACAGGTTCTCTGGCGGACGGCCCCGGCATGCTAGGCTCTCCGGCGGACGTCCAGGAGGCCGTCTACGGAGCAGGAACCTCGGAGACCGGCGGCGGAGCAAGAATCTAGGAGGCCGGCGGCGGAGCAGGAATCTAGGAGGCCGGCGGCGAGGTCTGGAGAGAGAGAAGACAGAATCCGGCGCCGGACTACAGGGTAGGGAAGGCGTCAAACTAAAGACTACAGGCGGCGGCGTCTGGTTAGTGGCTACAGGCGGCGGCGCCTGGTTAGTGGCTACAGGCGGCGGCGCCTGGTTAGTGGCTACAGGCGGCGGCGCCTGGTTAGTGGCTACAGGCGGCGGCGCCTGGTTAGTGGCTACAGGCGGCGGCGCCTGGTTAGTGGCTAAAGACGGCGGCGCCTGGTCACTGGTTCCCGGTGCGGGAGCCTGGCTACAGGCGACTGAAAAAGGAGCCTGGTTACAGGTGACGGACGAAGGAGCCTGGCTACAGGCGACGGACGAAGGAGCCTGGCTACAGGCGACCGAAGGGGGAGCCTGACTACAGGCGACCGAAGGGGGAGCCTGACTACAGGCGACCGAAGGGGGAGCCTGACTACAGGCGACCGAAGGGGGAGCCTGACTACAGACGACCGAAGGGGGAGCCTGACTACAGGCGACCGAAGGGGGAGCCTGACTACAGGCGACCGACGAAGGAGCCTGACTACAGGCGACCGAAGGGGGAGCCTGACTACAGGCGACCGAAGGGGGAGCCTGACTACAGGCGACCGACGAAGGAGCCTGACTACAGGCGACCGACGAAGGAGCCTGACTACAGGCGACAGACGAAGGAGCCTGACTACAGGCGACAGACGAAGGAGCCTGACTACAGGCGACCGAAGGGGGAGCCTGACTACAGGCGACAGACGAAGGCGACAGACGAAGGAGCCTGACTACAGGCGACCGAAGGGGGAGCCTGACTACAGGCGACAGACGAAGGAGCCTGACTACAGGCGACCGAAGGGGGAGCCTGACTACAGGCGACCGAAGGGGAAGCCTGGCTACAGGCGACCGAAGGGGGAGCCTTACTACAGGCGACCGAAGGGGGGGCCTGACTACAGGCGACCGAAGGGGGGGCCTGACTACAGGCGACCGAAGGGGCCTGACTACAGGCGACAGACGAAGGAGCCTGACTACAGGCGGCAGACGAAAGAGCCTGACTACAGGCGGCGGAGGAAAGAGCCTGACTACAGGCGACGGAGGAAAGAGCCTGGCGACAGGCGACCGACGAAAGAGCCTGGCTACAGGCGACTGAAGGGGAAGCCTGGCTACAGGCGACTGAAGGGGAAGCCTGGCTACAGGCGACTGAAGGGGAAGCCTGGCTACAGGCGACTGAAGGGGAAGCCTGGCTACAGGCGACTGAAGGGGAAGCCTGGCTACAGGCGACTGAAGGGGAAGCCTGGCTACAGGCGACTGAAGGGGAAGCCTGGCTACAGGCGACTGAAGGGGAAGTCTGGCTACAGGCGACTGAAGGGGAAGCCTGGCTACAGGCGACTGAAGGGGAAGCCTGGCTACAGGCGACTGAAGGGGAAGCCTGGCTCCAGGCGACTGAAGGGGAAGCCTGGCTCCAGGCGACTGAAGGGGAAGCCTGGCTACAGGCGACTGAAGGGGGAGCCTGACTACAGGCGACTGAAAGGGGAGCCTGGCTACAGGCTGCTGAGGTGGGAGCCTGGCTACAGGCTGCTGAGGTGGGAGCCTGGCTACAGGCTGCTGAGGTGGGAGCCTGGCTACAGGCTGCTGAGGTGGGAGCCTGGCTACAGGCTGCTGAGGTGGGAGCCTGGCTACAGGCTGCTGAGGTGGGAGCCTGGCTACAGGCTGCTGAGGTGGGAGCCTGGCTACAGGCTGCTGAGGTGGGGGCCTGGCTACAGGCTGCTGAGGTGGGGGCCTGGCTACAGGCTGCTGGAGACCCCGGGCTGCAGGTTTCAGGAGACCCCGGGCTGCAGGTTTCAGGAGACCCCGGGCTGCAGGTTTCAGGCACCAAAGTCAGACCCTTAGCCACCAGGAGTCTCAGAATCAACTCCTGGAGGGTATTAGAAAGAGACGTCCAATAAAGTCTCTCCCAAAGCTGGCTGTCCATGAGGGCTATCTGGGGTCTGGACTTGTAAAGAACACCATGAGGCTCTAGGTCTCCAGGGGTTCCCGGTTGTTGCACCCCCTTCTGAGGTCCTGGATGACCGAAGAGCGAAGGATCCCCCTGGGTTCCAACGTCACAGGTCCGCGACGGACCACCCTGGGTTCCAACGTCGCACGTCAGCGCCGGACCAATCTGGGTTCCCACGTCGGACGCCAGCGACGGACCCCCCTGGGTTCCCGCGTCGGATGTCTGCGACGGACCCCTCTGGGTTCCCGCGTCGGATGTCTGCGACGGACCCCTCTGGGTTCCCATGTCGGACGTCAACGACGGACCCCTCTGGGTTCCCACGTCGGACATCTGCGACGGACCCCTCTGGGTTCCCACGTCGGACATCTGCGACGGACCCCTCTGGGTTCCCACGTCGGACATCTGCGACGGACCCTTCTGGGTTCCTACGTCGGACGTCTGTGGCAGCAGTTTCTGCTGGACCCCCTCCTGTGACTTGGGTGACGCCAAGTCCTCCTGGACCAATTCTCGGAACTTGGGCTTGATGGGAGTCGAGGGGTTGGCCAGACCCTCGGAGAGAGACTCGGGTCGGCTGTAGAAAGCCTGTAGTGCAGTCCTATAATGACCCTCAACTTCCTTTAACTTCTTCTCCAGCTCCTCAGAATATTGGATCAGTAGAGCCTCCCTGAGACGTTTGATGATGGGGGCAAAAGTTCTTATTTTGCTCTCCAATGTCAAGTACTCCGAGTCACGGACGCCAGCAGGGGGAGCTGTAGGCCTCTCAACTCTGGGAAGCGAGGAACTCCTGTCTGCTGGACCGGAAGTGGGTCGAGCCAGAGACTCGGCAGTCGGGTGAGGCCGGACTGGCTCATCGGGCGGCTGCCCGCCATTGCTGGATGGGGGGCCGGCAGACGAGCGCTTCCTCCTTCGGCGGCGAGACGGCGGGGCTAGCGGGGATGCCGGTTCCTCCCGACGGGACGGAACTGCCAGCGAAGACTCATTCGCCTCCGCGTCAGGAGGGGGAAACGGGACCGACTCAGGGAATAAGTCGGGACGGAGCTCCCAGATCATCTCGGCGTCGACCTCCAGAAAAAGGTCCGGATCCGGGATGAACGGCGATGAGGCGGACTGACAGGGTAAGTCCAATGAACAACAGCCTTGAGAGTGGGAGGATAGTGGTGCGCCGGGCTGAGTGAGCTTAGCTCCTCCAGAAAGGAGATAACGTGTCGGCTTGGGGTTCATGGTGGTCAGGACGTAATGTAATGATTTGAATAAGGAGAACCCAAATGTTAGCCAGACACAGAGCTGAAGCTTTAAAAAAGGGGTTTATTAGCAAAAGGTCCAGGGGACAAAAGACTTGGCTCCAGGCAACACAACAAGGCAAACTCAAAAAGCGGACGAGCCGAAAGTAAAACGGGCAAGCGGACAGGCAGGCTAAACAAAAAACAGAAGGGAAAGAACTCTTACCGGGGAACTTGGACATGGGGGATAACACAAGACGTCCTGACAACAAACCAAAAACTAAAGCGGGCTTAAATAGATGACCGGAACAAAAGAGCAGGGCGGGACTAATTGACCAACACAGGTGGAAATAATAAACGGAGCACACTGACTAAACCTAAGGTAAAAAGCAAGACAAAGACTGGACCAACACTAGCTGAAATAAAGACTAATACCGGTTAAGGATAAATCCAATACAAAACGACACAACACAGAAATAAATCCTAAAACAGAAAAGTCGACTAACTGAAAATAACCAAAACCACAACAGAACATTACATAAAAGGCAGATCTGTGGTACTAAACTAACAAATTTAAAGGAACTGTATTTCTGATAGGAAGAGTGATCAAATATTCAGGGATTTTATGCCAGAAGCTTGGTTACAAAAAAATAAATAGCTGCTTTGGAATTTGCTAAGGGACATTTAGCCACACATTAACCTTAATAAATGTCTGTATCTGATCATTTAATTCAAACTAGTGCTTGGAAATGATTGAGCTTGATTGTTTGGTAATCATTTCACAACGTGAAAAAAGAACAGTTCAGATAAATCATTAAAAAGGTGAACATAAATTGGACATTAATGCCCCTTATGTGTGAATGGAAACCTTTGAAAGGAACAGTAGGCTCACAGAATGAGAGAGTGGACCCAGTCTATAGAGACTGGGTCCACTCTCTATAGACCCAGTCTATAGAGACTGTAAACATTTGGACTCAAAATCATATCTAAAGGCTAGTTCACACTGCAGGATTTTAAAATAGTCGGCCGATTTTCAAAGCCCGAGAGACACCACACGTAAGGATAAAAAATCCCAGATAATACATGTTTGCTCGTATAGTGTGTGACTACTAGTCTGCCCGGGGATGAAAAGAGACCAGCAGTTGACCCTCTTTTTGCTAAAAAGATAAGATGCTGTGTGCTCTTTTACTTATGACAAAATTTGTATCTGCTGCGTCGGGAGCGCGCATTCAGCAGAAATAGCGAATCCAGTCACCTCCGCCTCATGCTGCCTCGTTCTGCCTGCAGACTCCGCTATGAAGCTTAGACCTGCCTGCAGTCATAGAGGGAAAAGCAGCCAGGACGAGGCCGCTGTCTGTGAGACTGACTGCAGAAGTGGACAGGCAATCACAGCTCCCTCGCGTAACGGAGAACGAATGGTGCCTTCACGGTGAAGTCACCAATAAAATAGAAAAAAAATTAGAAGTTGCTTTTTCGAAAATGGATAAATCGGTGGAGCAGAGGTCTGAAAAGTCGCTGGCAACAGCCCTGCTGTGACAAAGAGCATCAGCCTCCCCGGATAATGACAGGAGGGGTGTGTCTGTCTTTTCCCTCTCGCAACTGCAATCAGTCTGGCAGAGACCCAAGTGAGCCAGCGGATGAAGGCATGGATTGTTTGTTATCAAGAGCAACCTGAATCTTAGAGATAGCGGACTGGACCGGGCCAGCAGGCCAGGCCACCTTTGGGAGCACCTTTCCCGGTGCTCCACATGGCCAGTCTGCCCCTTCCGTTATTGACCATCTAAAGGGGTAGCTATGTTTTTCCCCTAAAAAAATGACTGTTGACTGAAACATGAAACATCGCCGTTCAAAATAAAATATTATTTCTATGTAATATAATATAACAAAGTAATATTTCTAACTTTCCTACCTCAGAGGACATTACGGCTCTGAGAAAAGAAAAACCTTTGAAGTCCTAACAGTTAACTATTTTTTTCCCTTCTCCCATGCGCGTGCACGCATGGAACTGGCACATTGCACCTTTAAGTAAATACCTTTTTATCTGGGTTACAAAATTTTTGTGCAACAAACACAAGGTTTATAATTTGACTTTTCTTTACTAATTGAATCTGTATTTTTCTTTCTGTTTGGGTGGATTCACCATCAAAAGATTTTATTTTAGTGTGCTGATACTAAACCCATTCTAACTCAGGTTGGACCCCAGAATCGTGTCTATAAACTATCCTATGAAGCATTTTCTCAGCTGTTCATGCAGCATCTTGTAGGCATGTGAAGTAAAGGACACTGCATCAGATTAGCTATGCACAACATAAAACAAAGCAAGTTTTACTTTTCCCCATCCTGACCATGTTTAATCAGTGTTTCCTATCTCAGGGACTCATTAGCCTGAAGGAAAAAAAAACAGGACATAAATGAGAGAACCCTTTAAACCAGCCAAGTCAAAGAAACCCCGCTGGAGAGAAGCACAGCTGTGTTCTTACTTCAGTTCTTCTTTTGCTTTCTTTTAAGAACTTATGCTCAAATAAAAGCACCCGGGCTCGACTTGGTTAATGTTAGCTAGAATAAAAGAGCTTCTATTAATGAGGTATAAAACTTAACTGTAAAAGGCTCCGGACATAGTGTGTAATGATATATGTTTTTTTTACAGTTTTAGTCTCATTGCCTGGAATAAAATATAATTTTATTCTAACACAGCAGAGCCAAGTTTTAGCTGTTTTTCTTTCTGCCTTTATAGAATATTTTCTCATCCAAACATTTTGCCTGTTCTTGGGGCATGTCAGTCGCCTCCTTCTCCTCACCCGATCATCATCGCCCACTACATGCCATACGGATCTCTGTACACCATACTCCACCAAGGCACAAGTGAGTCACTCACTTTATTGTGTAAGTACACGCTTTAAGGGCCACCATACACGGACATGTCCTGGATGTGGGTTACTATCGTGGATTTCTTATGTAAATGTATTAATCTTCACATGTGCACAGATAGCTCCCTACTTTCATACTTGTTACTAACATTGATAACAAAGGAATGCCAATTCTACGATCAGTTTCTGTATTTTGTTACACACGTTTCCCTTTCTTCTGCCTCCTCAGCGCTGGTGGTCGACCAAAGCCAAGCAGTCAAGTTCGCCCTGGACATTGCCAGTGGCATGGCGTTCCTCCACACCTTAGAGCCAATGGTATCACGGCTTTACCTCAACAGCAAGCATATCATGGTACGGTATTTCTCTCCTGTTTTAAACCTCGGGTACATCACTCTACACAATCATTGATACTTCAGGTACAAATGTGTAAAAATTTATTATTTTTTTATTACATCAGCATAATATCACACAGAATGTTTTTTTTAACTCCTGAGAGTTTATTCAGCAGCCTCATGATCTCATGTTAAGAGAAAATCACTATCCACATGCTTATTGGTACCCCAAACAATTCCTATTAAAAATGAATGTTTTTCACGTTGCTCAGAGTGCTTGATCAGCCTTTTAAACAATGATTTTCCTGGGTTAATCTCGTCGTTCAGGTCGATGTGTTGTGATTAACGGTGCATTGACCTGAATTTTGCATCAAATTTCCGAACTCCAGTATTTTTTTTACAACTTTGATTCTGTAATACAGACTTTGGATGGTTTCCATTTCTCTTTAACAATTAAAATGTAATAAAACAAAAAAAACAGCAATCAGCATATTTGTTTTCTCGCTTTCCTGTCTTGAGCAGTCATTAATTATTTATCTTAAAAAAAGCACAAGCACCAAAAACACTGTCAACACTGTGACTGAAATAGAGCAGTCGCTGTAAAACAAGGTTTTACAAATAGTTTAAAAGTTTTTCAAAATGGGGGCCGCTAACCCCTGGGGGGCCTCCAGGGGGCGGTAGAGGGCCTCAGAAAATAGGAGAGGAAAAAATCTAGACTAGAAAAAGTAGAATCTAACTATTTTTATTTTTATCATAAAATATCTTTTGATAATTTTTTAATTGTTATTATAAAATATAAATTGTGATAATATATCATATTGAAATGACAAACTCAGGGCATTTAAAACTAAACTTTGACACTCTTCTTCTGTCTATGTAAGAAAGGACTATCCCGCCTTGAATAAATAAGTAAATATATAATACTATAAATATTCCAAGTCACAATGAAGTTGTGAAATAATAAAATTATCTCCTCATTATTATTAAATATTTTTCATTCTACTTTTAAAATGTGCATGATAATATAAATATGTATTTCACATATTTTTTTCACAATAAAATAAATTATTATTGAGGCATTATTGTTTAATTCCAGCTGTTTTTGTTTCTAAATGTCATTTTTTAAAAGTCCTCTTTTAGTTCATAATAGCGTTTTTCCCAATGGCCTATTTATTTCATAACGGCACTTTTCAGCAGAATCACTTCGCCTGCCAATCAGCGGCAGTGAATTGGACCTGCATCCCTATTGGTTGATCCTTAAAAAGTGATTTGTTTTTCCTGACTCCATAAACCGATTTACTCAACGATCGCAAAGGTTCAGATCACTCTTCTAACAAATACCATGCCGTTCATGCGGCTGGCTCGGGTCTGTGCCAGGCTGAAACGGCCACATATTGCAGTTGCGAGAGGGAAAAGACAGACACACACACCCCTCATTCATTTACTGAGGAGGCTGATGCCCTCTGTCTCTCCGCTGCTGTTGCCAGCGACTTTTCAGATCCCCGCTCCACTGATTTATTTTGAGTAAAGCAACTTCTCGTTAGAAACTCTGTGTTAGACTGCTTTCGTCTGGGTAAAGAAGCAGCCAATCATACAGCTTGCCCCGCCTTGTTTCTCTTGATTGGCAGGCGAAGTGATTTTTCTGAAAAGTGTCTTAATGACAGAAATAGGCCATTGGGCAAAACCTCATTATGAAATAAAAGATGAATTTCTAAAAAAAATGACATTTTGAAATAAAAGCTGTTGGAATTAAATAAAAATAAATCAACAATAATGTATATTGTTGTGAAAAATATTAATGTGAAGTATATTTTTATTATTATAAAATATTTGGAGCATATTTTTCCATCACTTGTGGAAGGCCCTGTGTACAAGCAAACATGGGAACTCCTTGGGTTATATGTCACTTTTATGTTTGGTGAGTTTTTACCCAGTGTGTTTAATTTACAGATTGATGAGGACATGACAGCCAGACTCAGCATGGCAGATGCTAAGTTCTCCTTCCAGTGTCCCGGTCGCATGTACTCTCCGGCCTGGATGGCCCCTGAAGGTATTTGTTCCCACGTTAGATCTCCTTGGCCAAGTCTCCTTCCTGTTCCCTTAACAGCTCTTAGAACTTTTTTTTAGTCTGGGGATTTGCATTGTGTATGATTTACTTCCACTGCAGTGTTACTCATGCCATATATCTGAGTTATAATTTGCAGTTTTTCTTCTTCTTCTTCCTGCTGCTCTCAGCACTGCAGAAAAGGCCAGAGGACATCAACAGAAGATCTGCTGACATGTGGAGCTTTGCAGTGTTACTTTGGGAGCTTGTTACCAGAGAGGTCCCGTTCGCAGATCTCTCAAACATGGAGATAGGAATGAAGGTAACAAGGCACCAAACGATCAAACTCTACACTTTTCACTGTGCATTGCAAAAATGATTCACGCTTTTGGAAATATTCCATCTTTTGACACGTTACAAACACAAACTTGCTTGCTTTTCAATGGGTTTTTTTTTTTTTAGATGAACACAAACCTGAGCATAAAAATTGAGTTAACGGCATTCAAGCATTTTCGACAGATAAAGTTATAAAGAGTGTTGCATTCATTGCGTTTGGCCTGTCTAGGTCAGTAATGTGAGAATGTTGTGTGGGGAGTGTAAAACGTTTTTTGCAAAGCACTGTATATGGTATTATGTCAGGATATTTAAAGCAGAACCTAATGTTCCTCCCGTCGCGCAGATTGCTCTGGAGGGACTCCGGCCAACCATTCCACCAGGCATCTCGCCTCACATCTGCAAGCTGATGAGGCTCTGCATGAACGAAGACCCGGCCAAGAGGCCCAAGTTTGACATGATCGTTCCCATCTTGGAAAAGATGCAAGACAAGTGAACGTCTCAGAGGCAACGTGTCCACGTCTCTTTTTTTTTTTTTTTTTTTTTTTTTTTTTTTTGGCAATATTATCCAACCACTCTTTAGCTTCACTCCCGGACATGGCCACTGTAAATAAAGCCACAAACCACTGCAGCTGCATGTCGTTGGAACAAATTGCTACGCTCGTTTTGTTCAAGTTAATTTGAAGTTTTTGTGTTACTTTGCCTGCGTTGCTCTTGTATTATTACTCAAATGTTGTTGCTTTTTTAAATATTGGAAAACTTTATCTACAGTGGGAACGACATTTAAGTGATTCTTAAGACAGAAGCCGAACCAAAGAAGTGTGCATAGCATTATAGATTTTTATACACGCCTGCAACTGCAGAGGAAGTAAAGTTTTATATTTATGACAAATGTTTGCTCTAACATATTACCTTCCGTTTGTGAAGCACTTGGCATATAAATTATTTTCACTTGTAAATTTTGCAGTGGCCTTTTTGCTGTCAGGTTGCATTCAATGATGCTTTGACGCAGTGTGCCTTTAAGCTAAATTGACAGGTATTTTGTGAAAACACCTATTAATTTTATTGACTTATCTCATACTGCTGCAGAGTAGAACAAATATATATATACGCAGTTTCTCTGCTCTTTTTTTACTTTTTATCCTACTGGGTAACATTTATTTTTGACATTAAAATAGATTGTTGGCAAATATTAAAGTATCATTATACAAAATGAAATCCAACATAAAAAGATATTAAGACTGAAACGATTGAAAATAATGCATTAAACATTTTCTCATTTGTGTGTGTCAAATTTACCTATTAAAATTGCTATATAAGTAATGTGTTCAGAAGTTTTTTTTCTCACATTTATATTTCAAACTGATGTTTTTTTTTTTTGGTTTGCAGTTACCCTAGAGAAGTATTTCTCCACCATGGTCCTTAAGGCCAACTGTTCTTCATGTTTTAGATGTGTCTCTGCTCCAGTCCCCCTTGATTCAGATGATTGCATTACCTACTCAACATGCCATAAAGTGCTGCAGAAGAATTTTAATCAGCCTTTCATTTAGTTTGAAGCAGCAGGAAAACACCTTAAACATGCAGGACAGTGGGGCCTGAGGAGCAAGGGTTCAGATTCAGTTCAGTTCTTTATTGTCCCATGTGAGGAAATTTGGTGCACTACCGTGGTCAAAGTATAATCCACACACATCAGCGCAATATCACACTCGACAACATGGAATAAAACCATTAACCGTTCTAAAATGCACCCTGCTTGGTAAAGTTTGATTAGGAGCTTTCATAGCGCTTGGCACAAAATAATGTTTATACCGATTGCACATTATGGATGGCAATCTGTACCTTCGTCCTGAGAGAAGTAGAGTTATGATGGTTTTGGCTTTTGTCATAATCTGCCTGATCCAAATGTCAGACGGGGTGCTGCTGAATACCAATTATTTTGCTGGCCGTTTGAACAAGATTAAACAGACAATTTTTGTCTTTCAAGGACAGGTTGTCATGCCAAGCAATGAAACCAAATGTTAAAACGGACTCATTAAATCGTTTATAAAAGAAAATTATCAACCTTTTATCAATGTCAAAAAGATTCTACCTTCTCAGCAAATCACTGCAGTGTGCAGGTGGAAGTTAAGAGAACCGGCTACGGTTGTTCCCAGGTATCCGTAATTGCCCAGTTTCCGCTCGAGCTCCCTTGATTATTGTTTGTACCTCAGAATGGGGGATTTTCCTGAAGTCTGTGATCATGTCCATTTTTTTACAGATATTCACCTTCAAATAATGATCATCACATCACTTCAAGAAGTATCCAGGCACAGGTCCATGATGGATCTCTCCCTCCCTCTCCCGGCTGACTCTTGCCGTTATTAGTAAATGAAATAAATATACACTGAATGAGGTTAAGCTGTCCACGTTTTAAAGCCCTTTGAAATGTCTTGTTACTAAAAGTGCTTTGCAAATAAACTTGCCTTGCCTTGAAGCAGCAAAGCACCATGACACCGTCCCACTAGCACCACCATGTGCGATGTTCTTTTTCTGAATATTTTGTATGTTTTACACCTGATATTATGGGACAAAAAACACCCAAGTTTAACTTTTGTATTTTCAGTCCAAACCATATTTTACCAAAAGTCTTGGGGATCATCAACATGTGTTTTTCACAAATGTGAGATAAGCCTTTTTTTTTTTTTACCCAGCAGTAGTTGGACCGTTGGACAGTTCCCATGGATGATAGTTTTTGGAGTCTCTTTCCTAATTATAAATGACGAACCCTAACCCCATCAAAGGCTAGTGAGGCCTGTATAGTGTTTTACATATTCTAAGTTCTCTTATGGCCGTGCTCTTGGGAGGAATTTTCATAGGCCAGTCACTCCTGGGAGCTGTTTTCCCAGGAATGTGTTCTCCGCTTTTGGATAATAGCTCTGGTTTGTTGGAGTCTCAAAGCTTCTAAAAAAGATTTGTAACCTTTCTAGACTGGCAGATCAGTGACTACAGGTCTAGCAGTAATTAGGCCCTGGCACGGATATTGAACCAAATCAAAACACATGCTTAATTACAGTTAATTCATTATTTAACAATTTTCAGGGCCATG